>NC_133617.1:646014366-646314366 GCF_048593235.1 Sminthopsis crassicaudata
TATAAAGGGAGTTGGGGTGATTTAGGTATATGGAAAGAATACCCTTCTCCTCAAAGGAGGTTTAAAATTAAAGGGGAAAGAAATCATAGTCCAGTAGGCCTGAAAGCAATTCTGCTTACACACACACACACACACACACACACACACACACACACACACACACACACACCCTTTTCTTTCCAGCTGAATTTATTTCTTGCCCTCTTCTCCCTTCTCTTTCATTCTTCCTCCTTCCCCCCCATCCCCAACAAACACTCCTTTATTTCAGAGCCAGGGCTGCCCTTCCACAAGATGGCTGTTGCTGTTGCCACCATTCCTTGTGAGCTTTCCTAACTGAGCTTTAAGAGGCTGGTAAACCTATCCCACCTGACCCTCCCCAATCTCCATAGAGACTCTAAGAGACTCATATTGACAACTATTCTTGGTGTTGTCCTAAGCAAGGAATAGATGACAGGAAAATAGTATGATGAAGTTCGAAGTGCTGTACTGAGGTTTAGAACTTCTGCATTCAAACTCTGGTTATTTATGATTTTTTTTGTGACCCCAAGCAATCATTTCGCCTCTTCAGCTAAGAGGGAAACAATAATGTACTATCTCTCAAAGGTTTATTGTAGAGAATGTGCTTTGTAGACCTTAAAACACAAGAGAAAAAGAGTTATTATACAAGGCTATTTCTGTATCTTCCCTTGGCTTCAGCATTATTTGTGAATGAAAGGTTTGAACAGAGCTTAAAGTATTATAGTCATCTATTATATAGCTGAAATACATACTTAATTTTAGAAGACTAGCATATGGTGGTAAGTATAAAGTGTTTCTCAACAATTTCTTCCAATTTGTGTCAAAGTTGAAGGGGAATTTTTGCTTTTTTGTGGACTTTTGCTCATTAACATCAGACTGGCCACACTTATTCAGTACTTTAAGTCCAAAGTGCCAAAGTGGGAAATGACTGGATTCTGATTGGGATAATAAAGTATACCAAGACTATGAAAAATGTCTGTCAATCTACAAAGCCTTTTGGACTTTATATATCTTTCATGCAGGGCATTTCCAAGCACTAAAGATTAGAAAGTTTCTATTCTCTAATTCTCTAATATTGGGGGGGAAATTCTCTGCCAATCAATAACGACATAAAAACTATCTCTATCTATATTACACATATATACATATGGGATGCTTTCTAGCTTAAGGCTTTTACTACCGTTCTGATCATGGGACTTGTTCGAAGTCCTCTTTCGAAGGGATTGAGAGAACTTTTGCCCATCTCTGATTCACTCTACCTAGTTGGGAACTCTGCCTACAGCAATACTGCACCCCAGGAAAAAAGGGGAGGATGTTTCAAAGATAGGGGAGCAGTTTGCCGGGATTCCTGTTAAAACAAAACAAAACTGGCTCCATCCAAAAAAGCCAAGATCGGAGGTGGGGAGGAAGAGAAGAGGGAAAAGAACGGTCAAGTTTTCTGAGTCTTCCGCGTTGCTCTTCTGAAAGCAGGGGGCAAGAGAAAAGCTGTGTACCCGGGAAGAGAAAATGGGACGAAGAAACAGTCCAAGGTAATAGGTAGCTATCCGCCGATAGGCAGGAGAGAGAGAGAGAGAGCAGCAAAATTGGAGATTCAGGACTTTCTCCCTGGATGCTCCGAGAGAAAGGGAGAGATAGAGATAGGAAAAGTGCACGACGAAGAAAGTTGAAGTAGGGTCCTCGGTTTGGGGTTTTTAAATTTCTTTTTCTTTTCTTTCCTTCCTTCCTCCCTCCCTCCCTTCCCTCCTTCCTTCCTTCCTTCCTTTTCTTCCTTCCTTCCTTCCTTCCTTCCTTCCTTCCTTCCTTCCTTCCTTCCTTCCTTCCTTCCTTCCTTCTTTCTTTCTTTCTTTCTTTCTTTCTTTCTTTCTTTCTTTCTTTCTTTCTTTCTTTCTTTCTTTCTTTCTTTCTTTCTTTCTTTCTTTCTTTCTTTCTTTCCTTTCTTTCTTTCTCTTTCTTTCTTTCTTTCTTTCTTTCTTTCTTTCTTTCTTTCTTTCTTTCTTTCTTTCTTTCTTTCTTTCTTCCTTCCTTTCTTCCTTCCTTCCTTCCTTTCTTTCTTTTCTTTCTTTCTTTCTTTCTTTCTTTCTTTCTTTCTTTCTTTCTTTCTTTCTTTCTTTCTTTCTTTCTTTCTTTCTTTCTTTTCTTTTCTTTTTTTTTTAAAGAAGAAAGTGTGTACAAAACTAGCTCGGGAGATTATACGGCCTCAAGCAAGCCTGAGATGGAGAAGAGGGGGGCGGGGAAGGGCGGAGAAGTGAAGAGAGCTGGGGTGGGAGATGCAGAACAAATTCCTTCCCACCAGAGTCACCAGTCTTCGGGGACTCCTGGGCGTACAGGCTCCGAGGGTCTTAGTCCTCCAGAAAGGTCTGCCCTTCGAGGAGAGAGAGGGTAGGACAGAGGAAAAGGGGGGCGGGGTGGGAAAGTCGGGGTTTTTCCTTTTTCTCTTTCCTGCTAAGTCTTGTCTAAGAACTCCAGGCCAGCTCCAGCAGACGAGAAGGTCTGTAGGGGAAGAAAAAAAGAAAGCAAGAGAAAACTCTGCTGTGGCAACTTTTGAAAACTGGCTGCATGATTAGTGGCGAGGCACAAAGCGGAGGGACAGCTGCACCATCCCGGGTGGGGGTGAGGGTGGGGGGGTACTGTAAGGAAACAGCCCGCAGCCGGGGGCCCTGGGGCGTGGGCAGGCCGCCCGCACACACTCTCAGAGACAGGAAAGGTTGAAATGTTATCGCCTCTAAGTGGCTCGAGAAAAGTAACCCGAAAGGGAAGTCAGAGACTTTTGCCTAGAGAACAACCTGTTGGAAAACCACGAGGTGAAGCTTTCTTCTCGCTGCTCTCGTAGACTTAGTTATTATGGGATTAAAACGAGAACCGATTCTCTTAGGGGCTGCCGGGCATAGCCAAAGATAGAGGAGCTAGTTTGGGGCTCGTGTTTTGTCTGAAAGTACCCACAAGCAGTAGAGTGCACTCCTACAATCCATGTTTCTAGCGTTTCCAGGCTCACAAAATGCTGTCTCCACAACCAAATCACCCACTAAATAATTGTGGAAGGAAAAGATAGACAGGCTCTCGTCTCCCCGCCCCACTCTTGCACCCCAAACCACACTTCTTTTCCCTTCCCTTCTTCGCCTTCCGCAGCCCCATCGTGGTTAACCTTTGGGGCGCGGGCCGGTGGGTGAGCTGTGCCAGCTTCCCTTTTCCTATACCCCGGGGCAGGTGGCAGCGCGGGCAAGGCAACAAAGCATGGGCGCGAACGGGGGGGGGGGGGGGGAAGCTAAGCCTAGCCGGGCTATGTCTGACCCAGCCGGTGAACTCTAGAGAGTTGCCAGCCTGTTCCTTCTGACCTCAGGTCCTCGGCCATCGCATATTGTCGCGCAGAGATAGATGGAAAACAAACCTCACGAAAGAAGGAAACTTTTCCCCTAGCCCAGCCCGTATGGGAAAGGGGAAGGTGTGCGACAGCAGTGGCGCGAAACGGAGCGCCAGGGACCCGCAGCCCTGAGCGCGGGGACCGAGAACTTGCGAGTTCGGATGTCTGCCCTCGGTAGACCTGCAGACTCTGGACCATATAGTCCCATTCAAAGTACAACGGAGAGAGGCGTCCTTAGGTTCCAAATACCCAAGAGCTATCTAATGTTCCTTCTTTGCTGCGGAGTCTAAACCGGGGTAGCTCGGGATGTCTCCCCCCCCTCCCCCACCCTCACCCAATCCATTTCTGTATAAAACCAAGTTATCCTACAAGGGATGCAACCGCCAAGGGTGGCCTTGGGATGTAGGTGAACGAAGAAAAGGGGGCTGATTCCTATTTTGCATTTGTGTGGAGTGTCTCCTACGGAGTTTATAGGAGTCTTTCAAAATGGTCAGGCTCCCTCTCTCTTTTCACCATGGGGTTGAGGGAAAGTGGGAGGAAGATGAGGTTATTTAAAGCTCATTTGCTACCAGTACAAAATGTTCCAGCTCTCCCTCTCCTGTCTCGGCGCGCCTCTGCCCAGCCTTTGATATTTAAGACCGGCAAGATCTCCCATGAAACTACCTGTTAAGGGAACGAGTGACACCGCATTCTTAAAGGCTCGTCATGTCTTAAAAAAAGAAAAGAAAAAAAGTCAATCACATTCTTTTGAGAGGGGGTTGTTCTTGAGGTGCCACCGGGAGAGTGCCCCGTGGGTGGGGAAGAGAAGCAGCAGAGGCATGTAAGCACTGCTGTCCATCAGCCGCCCATCCAAACTGTCCCCAATCCGTCTCGGCTCGGCTCCATTCCTGAGCACCAGCCCGGACTATCCTCGCTAGTTCGTACAGATATTGGCCGCACTGAAGGGCACGAACATGTCCCTAGAATGCTAAGTTTGGGGGACGACTCGAGATTTCTAGTTGACTTTGGCAGAGCGGGTTTCCTGACTTGACAAAAACCAAAACCAAAACCGCCTCCCCTAGTTAGGGCTTTCCTTCCTCAGCCCCGAGCCAGCTCCCCAAGCTTAAGAAGCCAGTCAGGTGAATTACTCGAGTTGGATTTCAACTGTTTTCCTGTCATTTCGGAAAACTTCGATCACGTTGTTCCTGAAGCTTAATCTATTGATTGTTAAATCTATCATTCTGTGTCCTTAAATACAAAGGACAAAAAATAGCGCTAGTCGGAGGGAGTGAGGAGTGGTACAAAAATCTTATTTTCTATACCGTTTTATCCAGCTTCCTTTAATATTTTCACCTCGTACTTCGCAACATTATCTGTGTTATTTTTGGTCCTGACATGTTACGACAGTAATTTGCTAGTAGCTGATGCATTGGATCTGGGTGGTTTAAAAAAAATAAAATAAAATAAAACTATCTGGACTAGTCTGTGAAAACTATCTGGACTTAAGTTTGATCATCATTTTAGACAAATGATTATGAAATTTATTGTAATTATGATGTTGATGATTGCAATAAATGGAGATCATATTTTATGTTTTATAAAATACTTGCTGCACAACTCTTGTATCCTATTTTTAAAACGGGGTTTGGAGGTGAGGAGAAAGTGATGGGATTGGAATTTAAGAAGGCTTTCCTTCATCCATGTTTTTTCCTAAAGAAATCTCCCCCGACCTACTTCGCTAATTCCCCAATCACCACTAGCAAGGAGCAGATCTTCGAACTAGAACCTTGGGACTGGAGAGGTTGGGGCGGGGGGGAGGGGGGGAAGAAGGCGAGGGAGGGAAAGGGTCACATTGGGCTGAATATTTTTTTTTTTCGGAACTAAGTTCAAAGCTTTATTTCCCAGCATTTATGTCTTAATTATACCGAGTTACAGAAAAGGATCCCCAGAAACGAAATACTACATAAATATTATGCAATAAAAGAACGTGTGGGAAGGAGAAGAGGGTAAATGAAGGAGTCTTCTTTGGAGGGGATACTCATTTTGACAGTGAGGGAAACAATGTTCCGTTAAGGGAATAGGATTGCCTGGAAAAAGAGCGTATGATCAGACGTGGCACCCAGTCCGCCTGTCGACTTTGTAATTCTGCAATAAATTAACTGTGGCTTGAAGCCCCCTTTCCTTTTCGGTCACTTGTGGCCTCTGTATTTCACCTAGGTGACACTATTCACCCCCGGGACGCCCCGTCTTTTTCTGGGTCTTGCAGTTTGGCTGTTTCTTTCCAGCGATTTAAGAGGATGAAAAGGTCAGCTCTTCCAGTGGGTTCAACTGTTCAAATCCTCGGCTGCAACATTTCTTTTTCTAATAACTATAGCTAGGAAACGAAACAGTGTTTTTCTCGTTTTTTATCTGCTTCTACTCCTTTCTCCCCTCAGTCTCGAGTCGCATCCCAGGGGCAATCAGCACAAGGGAAACAATGTAGCTTGTTGTATACATAACTTGTCCAATAAAGAAAAAAGGCGCAGGTACTACACACGCAATGAAGGCATGGCCATGAATTTTCCTTGCAAACCTTTAAACGGTTTTGATACACAATATGCCAATTTTCTGGATACAGGTGTTGTGAGATCCACCCAGGCAAGGTGTTTGGAGGTTTTGTTACTGTTTTGCTTGTTAGTAATAATGTGTAAACTGTTCGGGTCTACGAATAACAATTCATCTTGTAATGCAATTTACAAAAGCCTGGATATCGGGTTTTGTAAATCCCATAGGTAGCTAGCTAGCTCACTGTTTAAATTTCTGTCCCGGTGCTTGCAAGGATGATTCAGTACCAAGGAGACAGCACAGTACCTGTGCTTTGGAAAATCGCAATATGCTGTAATACACACATACATATTTTATTTCTCCTTTGCTGTGTTACAACAGACTGTGTCCAAATAAATTTGATATCTCAAAATATAAGCGCTTGCAGTCAAAACACACCTACCGTTGGAGGAAGGCACTATGCTTGCTTTTGTATGGATGTGGGTGTGTGGACATACCTCTCTCTGTTTAGGCGCACACACATATTTTTTTTTACATGTATGGTTTGTCATATACGGAAGCCTTGCATCTGTTTTACATACCCTATTTTTATGTCAAAAATTCAGCCGACTACATGTACTGGCAAGATGTAAAAACTCAAGCCCGGCTGCTTGTAATGTGAAAGAGTGGAGGGAAAGTGGAAACATTCCTTACCAGCAGCTTCCAGCTTCTCAGGAACATGAGGCCTCGAAGAAAGGATGTGCTGAGGAAAATCACAGCTAAGGACCAGGGCAAAAAGTGAACAGCTTTTAAAAGGAAGAAATCTCCATTTACTTTATTTTCTTTTTTTTTTCTTTTTTTTTTTTTTTTGGTTATCTTTAGATCACTTTGGATGGTCTCCTCTTATCTTGATAAGCCAGAAGTTCATTGCACAAAAGTTCATGAACCAGAAAGCCCAGAACTCAGGGATCTCTCACTAATCAGCCTCAATCTCATGATTTCTTAAGAATCATATTCTTTAGGCCTTCTCCAGAAGACAGGTATATTCCTGAGAGCATAGGAATGGCTCAATGTTGCCCTTCTATGGGATATTTCTCATTCCTGAAATAAGGGGAAAGACCAAGTGATGTGCCAACCTAAGGAGAATTGGGAGTGGTTGAGTGGCAAGCTAGGTCCAGAGTCAGATAGCATTTACTGAGTGAGTGACTTTGGGTAAACCATTTTTACCTCTTTGCGTCAATTTCCTCAACTATAAAAAAAAAAGTGGTACTTGAACTGGAAATGAGATTATATAAAACTAATTGCATTAATGTACCTAATGCAATACCTACAAGTGATTTTATTGTTAATATTAATGGCTAACAATTCTTTTTCATGAGATTAATAAGTAAAATTATGATCACATTGCTGCTCAAAATCTTGACATTCTATACTCATGTACATGGCAAATCCTCCCATAATTTGTACTTGTGGGTAAGAGGAAGCAACATACCACCTGTCTTTACATTGCTTTTCATAAAGATAATTTTCAATCAATTTAATGTCAACCATGCCCCTAGAAATAGTGTCATTTACCTTCCTAAGTACTCTGTCTCATAGGGTTAAATATCCCTACTTACAGATGCTCCTAAAAGCATTTTTTTTCCTTTTCTTTTGTACTTCTGAACTCTCCCAAAATGACTTGGTGTTTACTGGCTAGATTTCTTTTTAAGGACCATGGCTTAAATCAAAACCAGTCCATCTTCCTACCACTACATTACTAATGGCACAAGTTACCACATAAGGCTCATCTTCCTAATCCATACTTTCCCTCTCCACTACACAGTGGTAAAGCAGAGTTGAGAGTGGTTTTAATTCTTATCACTTAACTCTCTCTAAGCCTCAGTTTCCTTGTCAATCACGAGATAATAATACTGGTCAAACTGAGTTCTAGAAGGGTTTTTAGGGATTATTCAGTCCAATTCCTTATTTATGAGGAAATTAGAAGTCTAGTGAAGATAAAAGTGAGTTCCAAGATTGAAACACAAGGAAGTGGCAGAATCAGAAACAAATCTACCAGATCCACCTTCTTTGCCACTGCATTCTCTCTACATTAGAGATCAATCAGGATAACTGTCTTATTTTACATTAGCGAAAACTCAAAGCTCAGGGAAGCTATCAGTTTTTCAAGATTATAGGAAGCCATGTCTCCTGATTTCCAGTCCATTGCTCTCATTTCTTAGTCTGAACATAATTACAGCAGTGTATGGGGGGGGGGTAGGAAGTAAGAGCAATAATACCTACCTTCAAAAAGTGAGAGAGAGGTGCTTCTCTCTGGATTAGGCTGTCTCAGCACCTCTTGGGGCATCAGGTATTTTCCTAGTTCTGTTTATGATTCCTGGGTAAGTATTCTCTTTCCCAGTTCACTATGGTTTGGTTTTTTTATGTTTATGTTTTTGTTTTTGTAAGCATGGCTTTTCAAGCCCAAGTTTGCTCAGATATAAAATGAGGACAATTAAACTCTAACTACATAGATCTGAGGGGGTTTGTTATTTTGCATTTAAATCCCATAGAAATGTGACCTAATTAATGAAATTCAAAATAGTCTACCCTCTAATATTTTATGCCACCATAGCTTGTTCCCCAGAAACATTTGGGTTGGTCAATAGTATCTCTTTTGCACCTTCTACCCTGAACTTAGAAGTCCAAGAGGTCTTTACTTGGACGCTGCATAGACATTGTGCTGTATCTAAAGTCAGAATCTGGGTTCAAATCCCACCTTTAACATCCACTGCCTGTGTTAACTTGGCCAAGTCATTCATCTCTGAGACTCAGATTCCTCTTCTGAAAAATGAATGGGAGGTTACACTAAATGGTTTATGACGACTGCAATCTACATTTTCTTAGAAATACTGATGACCTTGAGTTCATGAGAGTTTATTGTTTTTAAATATTTGGAAGGGAAAGGGTGAAATTGAGGATGTATTTATGGGAAGAGGGGAAGGTTTGTCATAAAGTACGAAAAGGATATGTGGTTTTGGGTGGTAAATGGTATGCAATGAGTCCTTTCGAATCATATCTTGGCAATTCTTGGTGGGTGCCTATTTTTGCTCATCAGTTTCTGTAACAGCAAGCAAGCAAGAAGTTCGTTGGGGAGGGTAATTTCTTTGTCCCCAGATGCCTACCTGTATGATCAAATGAATCATAGCTTAATAGAATCATACCATCTCAGAACTGGAAGGGATCCCAGAGGTCATGTAGTCTAGCATTAACACACATCATGACTCCTGTCTATAACATCTCAACTGCTTATCATTTAGCATCCAGTAAAAATCACCAGAGATGAGAAAAATCATTACCTCCCTCAGAGCCTATTCTATTTTGGTTAACTCTAATTATTAGGAAGTTTTTCTTGTACTTTGAGCCAAAATTTGTCTACCTTTAACTTCTACTCATTGGTCTTTGTTTTACCTTCTGGAGCCATGTAGAACTAATGTAATTCTCTTTACAATATGTAACCTTTAAAATAATGGAAGTCTATGATTATGCCCCATTAAATCTTCTCTTCTACAGGTGAGGAATCTTCATTTATTTTGAACCATGCTTACCTAAAATTATTTTTAAGTCCCCCTGCTCACCAATCAAAGGTTGGCCTCCTCTGGATATACTCTAGCTGGTGAATATCCTTCCTAAAATACAGAATCCCATAATGCCTAGATGTGGTCTACCTAGGGCACAACCTACAATCTAGCTGAATGTTACACTTTCTTCATTATATTCTCCAGGGCAGGTGTATAAAACTTCTGACAAAAATGATACCCAATTTGGGGAAGCTGTGATTTTTTTTCAATGGAGAGGAAGAGATTAGAAGGTGGGAAGACAGTGGAGAGATACATCTTTGACACATTAATGACTTTACCTGAAGTTTAATAAGTTTTTGACAAAACCTGAAAATGGGTAGAGGAGAAAGTAAAAAGGCTACATGTCCTTAGTTTTTCTTTATTACCAAATATGTCTAATTTTCTTCTGAAAAGCCTGGTTTTTTTTTCCACTGAGATTTCCTCAGCCTGAAAGAATCTCTAGATATAGTCTGGCGTATTATACTAGAAAGTAGGAAATATAATAGGGAATGTGCCTTGAAATTATGAGTAAGAGGAAATATGATGTAGACTTTGTTTCCTCAGCCAGCCTGGCGCTGTTGAGCAGCATAAAAGATATTGGAGAGGGGGGTTGGTAATGGAGACTCCTACTGGCAACTCTGCAGCTATTATGAATTAGACAGGATGATCATAGCATCATTGATTCTAAAGTTGGAAGAGACCTTAAAGATTATCTAGTTCCAATATCATCCTTTTATTTTACAGATGAGGAAATTGTAAGTGACTTGTTCAAGGTCACACAGTAAGGAGTAAGCTAAGATTCAATCTCCTGTTTCTCCATATGCTGAGGGAAGACACAAATGTGAAGGAAATTTGTAAATGGAGAAGGGGAGACTACAAAGAGGACAGTGTGAGGAAGGAAATTTTCCAGTTACTTTAAGTCTAGGAAAAGGAATGCTTCATAATCTTCCTTTAATTCCCAAGTTTCAGGAAAAAGGATGCTGCGCCCCCTGGTGCAGCTAGATGCTAGCAAAAAGTAATGAAACTAATGATTAATAAATATGGAAAGATGGTCAAATATCTTAATAATCAGAGAAATACAAATCAAGGCAATCCTAAAGATATTGAGTTTCTCCCACTAAAATGAAAAAAAAATAGAAAAAGGATAAAAATTCAATGTTTGAGAGGCTTCAGGGAAACAGGCACTCTCAGATGTTGTTGATGAGACTACAGACTACAGACAAAAATATATTTTTGGGGGGAGGGGGATATGGCAATATACAATAAGAGTGATAAAAATAATCAGAGATTTTGATATATAGTTTCTATAGATAGGAATTTTTAAAAGTCATAAAGGGGGGAAAGAGATTCATCTGAACAAACATATTCATTGTTTGCTCTACTTGTCTGATGTCAGGCAATGATGTTACAATGATACCTTTAGAAAACCTAATGGACATTTTTAATCTCCAAGGCAACTGTTCAAGAACAAAAAGAAACTTCTAAAGGATCTGACATTTTTCTTCTTACAGCATAAGGAAGTGGAAAGTGAAATATACTTCTTTCTCTAAGAGGATGGAGTGATTTTTTTTTGCATATTTTAGATAATAGTAAAGTATAGGTTTAGAAAGAAAGCTAAGGAAACTTGAATTCTGATATCAATTCTAATCTTGAAAAAGTCTCTCTCTTAGCTTCAATTCCTTTATCCATAAAATTAGAGACTTATACTAACTAGACAATCTTTTTCATTTCTAATAATCAAGGATAAATTAGACCCTTTTCCCCTTTTTCGCTTCTTGTTCTTGGGATTTTCTTAAAGCTCCTTCTAATAACTTATATTTCTATAGTGCCTTAGTTTTTTTTGTTGTTTTTTTTAGTTTTTCCAAATTTTAATTGGAACACAAGGTTTTCCAATTTCTTCCTCTCTCTCCTTCCTCTCTTCTCCCTCCAGTGCCTTAATTAAAAAAAAAAATCAAGTTCCTTAGACAAACCTGTGAAGTAGATAGTACAGGTGTAATCTAATTATGAATGAGGAAACTGAGTCTCAGGAAAGTTGTGTCTTCCCCAGCATCACCCACCTAATAAGCTTTCTGGGTACTTGTATTCCTCCTCATTTAAATTCAGGATTCCCCCCCAACATGTTAGCCTGGAGTATCAGCACACAGGTAAAAATATTGATATGTTTTCAGCATTCTAAACTTAAATTCTAGGGTCTCTAAACAAAAATTTCAGAAAGGGGTCTCTTTTACTCATTTTAATGCAAAATAAGCAAACCTTCATTAGAGAAAAGATGGATCCTTTCATGGGCCTCCCTGCAAGGAAGCAGCTGTTTGGGCAATAATTAAGCCTATGATATGTTTCTTTTTTAAAAAAGTGCTGTACTGAAAATCATGTTACTAAGTGTTATATGTGGTAGGTGTGAATATCTGCTTCAGCAGTTCCAGGCACAAGCCCAAAAACTTCCACAGAACTAGGATGGCATTTTGCTCCTAATGGGACTAACATTCTAAAGATAAATAGATAGACCCACTTAGAGTATATTCTTCCTAAAGGAACAAATTCTCAGTTTACATTGATATTTGGGAAATAAACATATAAATTCAGAATTTTTTTGTTTTGGTTTTAAAAGACAGGGTCAATTAGATTTTCACAAAATTATAAGGAATATGGGGATTAGTCTCTTGCCTCCTTTTTGGGTAAAGTTACCTCATCAAGACTGAAGGAAAAACCACCTGCACCAACACTACTGTCACTACCATCACCACCATCACCATCACCATCACCATCACTGCTACCACCCTTATCACTACCACTACTATCACCACAACCTCTTGTATTCTTTCCCTTCCATCCCATTACCATATATATATATATACATATATATATATATATATACTCTACCCAGAGCTTTGTTTTTCTTTTAATTCTTCACTTTTTTACTTTCAAAGCTTTATTTTAGACAATAAATATTTTGGGAATGGGACAGAACAGTGGTTGGAACATTATTCTTCCCACCCTTTTCCCCTGGATATATCACTTTCTGTGTATTAATGTCTCAGTCTCAGGTTTTAAAACTTCATTGTAACTTGTGAGACTTGACTCACCATAAACCAAATAATTGCATGCCATTCATGTGAAGGAAAACAAATTTTACTAACAATAAAGCATATGTTTATTAAGAAGAAATATTAAAGAAAAAACCCAGAAACAAAATACATGCCTATTGTTTGAAGGATTTTGTGGTATATGAAGGTAATTGAATATTATTTTCCATAAAAATGACTAATAAGAATTCAGAGAAATATGGGAAGACTTACATGAATTGATCCAGAGAGAAGAGAGCAAAACCAGGAGAATGATACACCATAACTCCAATAAAGGGAAGGAGAACAGCATTCAAAGAGAGATGAATTCAGATTGAATGCAATGACCAATCTTGGTCTTAGCGAACAGATGATGAAAGCAGCATCACTCTTCTTGGCAGAGAGGTGGAGAAATATGGCTTACATTGTGTGTGTTGTCAGATGTGAGGACCATGCTGGTTGGTTTTGCTTAACTGATCTGTCTTTGTCACAAGGGAGGATTCTTTGGGACCACGGGATTTAGGAAAATGACTGTGAGGCAAAAAAAAAAAAAAAAAAAAAAAAAACCCAGAAGGCAGAAGGCATCTGTAAAACTTTACCAAAAATAGGAATACCAAAAAAAGTGTACACACACACACACACACACACACACACACACACACACACACTTACATATGCACCCCCATGCCTGAATGAATTGCTTATTTTGCGTATTTCTAGCCCTTGTTGTGTAGTAGGAGATTTCCTCTGCAATCACACTGGTATGGTAATGATAAAGGCAGCCTTTTTTTTTTTTTTTTTTTTTTTTTTTTTTGGTAGGAATGTATACACATTTGTAACAAATCTTAAAGAAAATGGAAAAATTTTAAGACCTTTCTTCTAGTGCTTTTTTCTATTGTATATTGTAAAAAATACTCTCCAAAGTCTAATCAATTAAACATTTACTATTAGGCTCTTGGAACACAGAGGCTGAAATGAAATAGTTTCTTGCCTTAAGGAGTTTACATTCTATTGGAGGGTGGGAGAGGGAATACAATAAATATAGAGAAAATAAAACACAAAGCAATTTGTGGAGAGAAAGAGCAGTTAACATTTACTGGGATAAAGAAAATCTTCAAGTGGAGGGTAGCATTTTAAATTTCCTTCAAGTATGGCAACATGGTGATTTGAATTCTAAAAGATGAAAATAAAGAATGGATCAATGCAGGACATTGGAGATAGGGAATGGAATGGAAAATTTGGAGAACAATTGGCAAGTAGTCCAGTTTGGATAGAAGGTAGAGTGCATGATGGTGAAATTGTCTGGAAATGTAGGCAGAGATCATATTTTGCAGAACTTTAAATGATAAGCTAAGGAGTTTGCATTTTATCCTCATTTAGAACGCAAACCTAGACACCTTAATCCCTAAGCAGGTTCATTGACTCAGCAGTCAATGAAGATGAGACTTTTGTTCTGGCTTGATGTCTCTTAGGTAAGTTCTGAATTTGACAGAATGTTCCACTAACCCCTTTCTCATCTGATCAAGAACAACTGCTTAATTCACCATAGCTATAAACCCTTGGATATATCATTTAAAACATAGCTCAGAAGTAAGCTGCAGCTGGAGCTCACTTTATAAGAATAAGAGACAGTCACCATGTATAGGAGTAGAGAGGGGGAAGCAAAACTGGACTGTGTCCTTAACTGGTGTTTTGGGTTATGTGAACAACTCCACTGGTGGGGGACTGGGAAGATGAAAGAAGGAAGGGTTGATTTTCAAAGGACCTGTTTATATTCTTCTTGTGGAGTGAACTTACTTCCAAAGTAGCACCCTAAGTGTGCATGATTGAAAAGGTCTCTACTCCCACCTAAGGCACAGATTATTTGACTCATTAACCTTAAGATTCACTTTACAAGAGATAGTAAATCCACCCAGAATAGTGCTATATGTCTAGATGACTATATAGTTCACTGAGGAAGTAGAAGTCCATCAGAGAGTGAAGAATATTTATTTTTAAAATTGTTCACCATTAATAGACTGGGGTATTTGCTTTCCCATTTTTATCAGGCTAAATAAAATATGTCTTTTATTTGATATTTGGAGGGGATCTGAGGGCTCTTTTTATAGAAACCTTGATATCAGCAAATACTTTCCTAAGGAACTTTTTAGAAAAGGAAACAGGAAAATAGTGATGATAATGATAATGATGTTAGATGCCTTCAAGATTAAACATGGTTTGGGCAGACAAAGAATCTCAGGTTCTGGACTGTGGATACATTGGAAATAACTAGAAGTCACTGAAAATTATTGAGCAGAAGTGTGATGTAAGAAGACCCAGGATTTAGAACTATTCATTCAGCCCAATAATTTCCATAGTGACAATAAGCATGTAGATAAGCCTATTTATGCTAAGACACATACATAATATCTGCATCTGCACCTGTAAGAGAGATATTGGGACTTCTCTAGGGAACACTTTCTTACTGTGACAATAGTTGAATTGTTTTTTCAAAGCTTTTTCTATCACCCAAACGTCTTTCCTAAATAATGTCTTCATCCTTTCTAGAAAGCAACAATAACTACCCTTGAACATAAGGAGTAAGTAGGATCATAGGATTATATAGATTTGAGGTGAAAGAGACAGTAGTGTGGCCATCTGATTTAACCTCCAATTTTTACAGATGAGGAAACTTAATGCCAGAGAAATCAATCATTTACCCCAGGAGGTCACACTGTTAGTAACAGAATCAGAATTTGAAGCCAGATTCTCTAATTAATTCATTTGAGAAATTATTATATGAGACATGTAATCCAGGCAGAGATCATTAGGAATATAACAGGAAAGATTATATAGATCAAGGTAAAACATAGAAGTAATTGATCAATAATATTAATCCAACAACTATGGATCAAATTCCTGCTCTGTACAAAATATATAACTGTTAAAAACCTGAAGATTTAAAAAAAAACTGTTTCAAGGCTAATTTCAGAAAAGCCTGGAAAAGACTTACATGGACTGATGCTGAGTGAAGTGAGCAGAACCAGGATAAAGTTGTACACAGCAGTACAAGACTGTGTTAAGAACAACTACGATAGACATATCTCTTCTCAGCAATTCAGTGATCCAAGGCAATCACAATAAACTTTGGATGGAAAATGTTATCTGCATCCAGAAAGAAAACTATGGAAATTGAATGTGGATTAAAGCATACTACTTTCAACTATTTTTCTTCTGTTTTTTTTTTCTTGTAGTTCTTATCTTCTTTTTCTTCCAACATGATTCATATGGAAATACACAAAACACATTAAAAAACGAATGTACATGTATAACATCAGAAAAATAAATTAAAAACCTATTCTTATACCCACCATTATTTTATAATTTGTTAACTTTTTTACTAGTATCACTACTAGTGGAAAAAAATCCTGGAAAAAAATGCTCATTCTATTCCATGACAATAATAATATCAGTTTTGAATGGCTATGAGTTAGAACTAATCATCATCAAAACATAATTAGCATTGACGGTAGCAAGGTAGCATGACAGATAGAATGCCAAATCTGGGTCTGGAAGACCTGAATTCAAATATGACCTCAAACATTTACTAGTTATGTGACCTTGGTTAGACAAGTCACTTAACCTTGTTTTGTTTCAGTTTTCTATATCTGTAAATAGAGACAATTAAAACACCTATTAAAACACCTACTTCCCAGAGTTGAAAGAAACTAAATTGAGACAATATATGTAAAATGCTTAAAACAGTGCCTACCATATGGTAATTTTCATAAACTACAAAGCCATTATTATTAATTAGCTATCATATAATGTCTCTATTATGGATCTTTGATACTTCTATGCATCTTTAAGCATTTTAATTTATCCCTAAACTTTAGAACACACTTACTTTGGAAAAGTAAATTTAATAATTTAAAAAAACTAATTTTATTAAATATTTTATTTGTGAATACAGGGGCAGATCAGCTTAAAACATAGTCATAATAGCCTTAAACATCACAGTAGATTAGGTATAGCATAATACGTTAAGGTTTGGAAAGTGCTTTACAAATATTATCTAATTTTATTTTTTCAACAACTTTGTAAAGTAGATGCTCTTACTATTATCATCCTTATTTTACAGATGAGGAAACTGAGGCAGAATTAAAGAATTGGCCCAGAGTCAAACAGACAGGGATTTTAATGAGCCTGGATTTGAACTCTGGTCTTCCAGAGCTAAGGCCCAAAAAGCAAATTATGCCCAGCACAATAACAATTCCTTGCTCTCACCCTCTGGCAAAATCATAATTTTTGTATTATTTTGATCCCTATTTTCAGGGGATCCTAGAGGAGCTGATTCTACAGTTGACATCCTGGAACATAAAGTGATCAATCATATCTCCTGACATGTTAAGTGAACTGAAGTAGGTACTTCACTCTAAGTCTGGTTCCATACCCTGCTGATTGATCACATGACTCAATGATCCTTTTGGGTTGAGACAATCAGCTTAGAAATTGTTCTCACAGAACCGTAGAACACCTGTATTGTCCCAAAAATGCTTGCATGCATGAGCATCTCTTTACTCACATAAGAACGATTACATTGGTTCTCACCTTTTTGTGGTTTTCATGTTTAAAAACCCTACTCCTGTCACAAACCACAAGCCCTCCTTTTCAGAAGGACTTTAGTTTGCAAAATTGTTTTCTTCATTTTGAAACTGAACTTCTGTTTGATTACTGACACTCCAGTCTCTAGACTCCCACAGGTTAGAGACCAGTTCTGGTCAGTTTGACACTTTCATGAGAGTACTTTTATTTGTGAATGGTTAAGACTAGGTAGTGTCCAAGGCTCTTTCCATCTCTGAGATATTGTGATTCTGTAAGGAGCTAGTGTCTGAGTTAAGCCATGAAGGTAGAGAATGTTTTCTGCAGTTAAGACTATGGAAGGAATAGATTCCACTTATGAGAGGGAGAAAGTCTAACACATGAAAATGCATGGAGTCAGGGTGAAGACAAAGGATCTGAAATTTAGGATAGGAAGTTAACTTCTAGATTATCTAGTTCAACACATTTAATTAACAGAAACTGAGACCCTGGGCCAATAATATCTTACCCTGGGTCATAGAGGTAACAAATAGTAATAATAGAAATAGGTAAATTATTTTATTTGTGTCATTTTCTATACTATAAAATTTTTGTTTTTGTAATTGTTCAGTCATTTTCCAGGCATTTTCTAACTCTTTGTGAGCCTATTTGGGATTTTCTAGGCAACTTCCTTCTCCAACTCATATTATAGATGAGGAAATTAAGGCAAATGGGATTAAATGACTTGCCCATGGTCACCCAGTTAGTAAGGATCTGAAGTCAAATGTGAAATTAGGAAGTCCTTCTGACTCCAGACTTGGCTCTCTATGCACTGCACCACCTTGATGCCCTACAGTACTGCCTCTCAATCAAAAGTAATGAAAAATTTAAATCCTAAGGGTATGTAAGACTATATCAAACTATTATGGAGGGAAACCTCCATTCTTCACTTGTGTCTCTTTAATGTTGCTAATAGTATCCTTTTTATCAGTTCAGAAGACTTTAGGTTAATTGTATTCATATTCTTTTTACTCTTCTCTCTCCCATCATGTACCAGTGTTCTAACAGAAGCTATGAGGGGGTTATAGGAGTACCAAGATATTAATTTCCCCTCAACTTCATAGTCTGATAAGGTTCAGGTTTATGTTTATGGTTTGCTTCTCTCTGTTTCCTCAACTCCAAATAAACTGGGAGCTCAATCCTTGGTGTTTTTCCAAAAAAGTCTCCTGAGACTTGCATGTTGCTAAAAGAGTCTTAATAGTTTAGTTGAAATAATCCACTACTAGCACTGATGTCACTTTACACTAATATATTCACACTTAATTTTGTTGTAGCTTTTTAAAAAAATGGACTTTCAAAAGCAAATAACTTGAAACTTGTACCTTACCTTCATGCTAATTAAATTGTGCTGTATATTCATGATTATTAAGATTTTTTTAAACAAAAGAACTTTAGAGAAAGAAATTAACATTCACAGAGAAAGCGACTTCAATATGGTCAAATGACAAGTCAATCAAGAGATGTAATAAAAATTTCAAGCTACTCTCATTTCAAAATTAGAGGTCATAGAACTCCACAAAGCCTTAAACTTAACTACTTTTCATTTACAACAAAGAATTATGCCACCAATACCTGTTGGAAGATTAGAAATGCAATCAAAATGGCAAAAAGGGAAATAAGTCTTGTGGTTTGAAACTGATATGTTCAGAATAGGAATAGGAATACGTTTTTTTTGAAACTGTATTTGTACAGATAAAAAGTTTATCAGGGGAAATTCCCTTTCTATTTGATGAGTATCCAGGAAAGGGAGTTTTGTTTTGAACTTTTAAAAAATTTTATTTTTGTTATAGCTTTTTATATATAAATCATATGCATGGGTAATTTTTCAACATTGACCCTTGCAAAACCTTCTGTTCCAACTTTTCCCCTCCTTCCTCCCATCTCCTCCCCTAGATGGCAGGTAGTTCCATACTCGTTAAAGTATATATTAAGTACAATATATGTATACATAGTTATACAGTTATCTTGTTGCACAGGAAAGATCAGATTTAGAAAGAAGGTAAAAATAACCAGAGAAGAAAAAAAACAAAAATTCAAGCAAACAGTAACAGAAAAAGTGAAATTATTATGTTGTAGTCCATACTCATTTCCCAGTGTTCTTTCTCTGGGTGTAGCTGGTTCTATTCATTATAGATCAATTGGAATTGATTTGGATCCCCTCATTGTTGAAGAGAGCCACGTCCACCAGAATTGATCATCATGTAGTATTGTTGTTGAAATGATCTCCTGGTTCTGCTCATTTCACTTAGCTTCAGTTCATGTAAGTCTCTCCAAGCCTCTCTGAAATCATCCTGCTGGTTGTTTCTTACAGAACAATAATATTCCATATCATTCATATACCATAATTTATTCAGCCATCCTCCAATTGGTGGATATCCCTTCAATTTCCAGTGTCTAGCCACTACAAAAAGGGCTGCCACAACCATTTTTGCACATACAGGTCCCTTTCCCTTCTTTAATATCTCTTTGGGATATAAGCCCAATAATAACCCTGCTGGATCAAGGGGTATATACAGTTTGATAACTTTTTGAGTAGTTTTGAACTTTTGAAAGTACTCTTTCTATAAATTGATACCTTATTGAAGATATAAAAAACAATTGATTAAATCTGAACTATCCAGATTTTGTTGTTATTGCTGGAGGCTTTGTGAGGGATGGATTCAGTTATGGGGACTGTCCATCCAAATAATTTGATAGGTTTAGGCTCTTGGGAGAATGGACTCTATTGGAAGGAACTAGTCCATAATATTTCTGCAGCTGAGTGGTTCAGTGGATAGAGCACTGAGTTTAGCATGAAAAAAAAAACTTCTATTCACAAGTTCAAATCCAACGTCAGGTGCCTACTAGCAGGCAAATCACTTATCTTCTTTGCTTCAGTTCTACTAAATGAGCTAGAGAAGAAATTGCAAACTACTAGAGTATCTTTGCCAAGATAACCTCAAATTGGATGACAAAGAGTTAGACATGATTGAAATGACTTAACAACAACAAAAAGACCATAGAAGTAAGCTTATCCCCTTTTGGCTTATTTCTATCTTTTGGAGAATGATATGGCAAGAGGCTATTTCTCTCTAAATCCTGCAAGGTTCATAGGAACTAGAAATGGCAAGCTTGGGGTAGAAGTACATGGGAACTATAGGTGCCCATCCACAGCTTTCTGAACACTGGTCAGAGACCAGAGGTCCAAGAATAGACTTTTTGAGCCAAAGAGATGGCAGCAGTTATGATGGTAGTGGAGCATCCTAAAGAAATTACAAACATCCACTCACATGGCCCCAAAGAGAAGGATGTGGACACTAGCATTTATTAATTCTTGTCTCCAAGTTAGAGAAGAGGAATTTCCAAAAATGATGATTTCCTAATCTGGCCTGCTAGCCAGGGAAGAGAGGTTTTTTTGTTTGTTTGGTTTTTTGTTTTGTTTTTTTTAAGACAGCATTAGCCTTAGAGGTCACCCCATGCATAATCACAGATGAGATTTGGCTTGCTAGTCCTGAACCATATGCTTCTTGGACAAGGAACAGCATTGCCCACCTGGTCACTAGAGTTGGAAAGGCATTAAAAGAATATAGCCATGACAAGAGGGAATAAGGCATCTAAACTTCTAATTACCTTCATCTCTCACCATGATGAGCTATTTAGAATTCAAGTCCAATAGAAAGATGGGGAATTTCCTGCCCAACTTCTTCAAAGTGTGTTCATCTAGTGAACTATTGTCCAAAACAGAGCATGGCACCATGAGTCTTAGCGGTGCTCTGTAGGAGAGAGTTATTATACCGGAATATCAGGATACTGGCCTGTTAGGAAACTCAAATTCTATGCCCTTCTAAGAAGATACCAAATCCCAGTGTGATGCTGATCAGATGGATTGTCTAATCCTTGAAACAGGGCTTTTCTGAGTATTTTTATACTTTACACATTTTCTATGTGATGAAATAAATGTTTTCTACCTAATATGCTCCTATCACTTTAAGTGCTTATACTGGGGACCCTATTATCAACACTTGAAGAAATCTAGATACAAACTATATATGTTATATTTGGAAATTTCCCAGAATAAACTTTGGGTAGGAATATAATGAGCCAAAGATTAATACTGATCTTTTAGTGGCACCACCAAGATGGAACCCACATTCTGCAAACCTAAAACCTGAGGGTTCCTGGGATACAGGTTATACAGGTTACATGAAAAAATATTATACTGAATTACCTGTTAGAAGAAAAAAATAAGGTTTATTAGAATTTGTGATTAATTTGGGCTCAAAATAATTTTTGAAAGAAAAAGTCTACTTATCAATTCATGAAAATACCTTGTTAAGTATTACTCATACTGGAATGATATCTGGCCAAGAAATATTCTCAAGGAGCATTGTTTTTTCCCTAAAGCTAAAGCAATTCATTGCCAAGGTATAAATGTGGACATGTGGAATAATTAAGAATTTGTTCCTTTGTAATGACCTTCCTTGATGGGAAGTTTATCAAGGGGATGCAAGTGTTTCTCCATCTTGAAATGCTTTCTACATGTAGAAGTTATAACTAATATATGAATAGATGAATGGTAGTTCCAATTCATAAATGAGTTCTCTAAAATGAATTCACCTTAGCACTTGTCCAAAAACTAGGGAAGAGCAACAAAATTCTAAGTGCTAAGCCACTAGAGATATTTCAAAAGAGTCTGGACAAAGGCTTGGAAGAGTTATAGTAGTGAACCATCCTATCCTGGCCCAGAATCTAGATTGATGACCTAATAGATCTTTTCCAACTCTGACTGCCATGATTTTATGAGCATCAAGAATTGGGATTTTGCCACTGTCAACAAAGAGCTCTTCTCCAAAGTATTTATATCCACAAAAATCCAACTACTCACATTACACAAATCTTGTATTTTCATAGGGCTCTGGGACAGTCTTTAGTTTTTTACTATGTCTGAAATGGAAATTCTCACCTTCATTGCCATAATTCTTAAAGAAAAAAAGGAAGATAGCCATGTTTCTCCTATGTTTGTTGCAGATATTTCTGGCCTCATCTTTGAATAATTTCTTGGTAGAACTTAAAATTGAAACCCTGCTGATATATAACTACCATACCTGAGACTACTTATTTCTCTTAACTCAAATCTATATGTCTGGTGAAATTTCACTCTAGTGTGTTATCCTGTCTCTACAGCAAAGGTTCCAAAATTATTATCAGATAATTCCTTTAAACTCCTCATCAAAAGAACACTATATTATTGTTTGGCCAAATATCTATCTCATAAGCTTTAAAAATTCATTTTAGCTTCTTTCTGTGTAGATGACAGCTATTCAGTCTTTGTTAGCAATGAACAATTTAGGTAATGAATTTTCAGGGAACCATCCATAGAGTCCTACTTGGTCTCTTATGTAACTTTCCAATTTTTCTAGCATGATAAAATATCTTTCCAAAATGATATTTTTATGGATTCTCAAAAAGGAGTGCATATTTTATACATCTTTTGGACAATGAGCTAGGCCCAGACTCAAACAGAAGATTAGGTTCAATTGTATTTGGGAAATTGGATAATGTTTTCAAAAACCTTAACTGTTTACTCCAGTAAAACCCTTTTTAAAAAAATACTGATATTCCCCTGATTTCTCATTCTCCCCCCTTTTAAAAAATACAATTGTGCTTCTGGTAATGTTCTGTAGTTACACATCTCAGAACACCGCAACTTCTGCAGAGATTGTTGTGGGTGACCCAAGAATAACTGGAGAGACCATAAATTTATGGAAGCTACCCTTGATTAATACAACAGGCCTTGATGAGCTATGTCCCAGGGTCCTAAAAGAACTGATGAATGGAATTGCTGAACTACTATGTATGAGCTAGGAAAGGTCAAGAAATGGAGAAAGGCAAGTGTTCCAATTTTCAGAAAAGGGAAAGAAGTGAAAGTTGTCAACTATAGAACATTAAGTTTGTCTTCAATTGTTGGAATTATTCTAGAATGTATTATTAAAAGGTTACTACAAGAGAATCTAGAAAATGATATAGTGATCACAAAAATCAAGCATAGTTTCATCACAAATAGATAATGCCAGACTAAGATAATTTTCTTTTTTGACAATGAGATGAATCAGTGGATAAATACATAGGTCTGGAGTGAGGAAGACCTGAATTGAATCCAACATCCTAGCTGTGTGATCCTGAGCAAGTCATTAAATCTCTCTTCCTTATTTTACTCAACTCTAAGAGGGGGGATAATAAAAGCACCCGTATCCCAAGGTTGTGAAGATCAAATGAGATAATTGTAAACTACTTAGCAGAATATCTTGCACTTAGTAGGTATTTAATAAATCTGTGTTCCCTTTCCTTAGCAGGCTCATTAAAATGGTTGACAAGAAAATTGCTTTAGATGTCATTTACCTACATTTTAGTAAAATATTTAGTAAAAAAAAATACAGGCATTTCTTGCAGATAAGATGAAAACATATGGGCTAATTCATGGTCTAGTCTGGAAGATTTCAAATTTGCTGAATGACTGCACCTATAATCATAACTGGTCAATGTGGACTTGGGAGGAGATCTTTAGTGGTAGGTCTAAGAAATCTGTGGTTGGAGTGAATGTGTCTGCTTCATATTTTTACTGATGGCTCAGATAAAATCAATGAGCATAACATATCATACTTTTAGATGATAAAACTAAGAGAAATAGCTAAAAAAATTCAGTGACAGATCCAGGATCCCAAAAGATCTTGATAGGCCGGGATGTTAGACCAATTCTTATAAAATGGAATTTAATAGGGATTAATATAAAATATTTCACATAGCTAGGAGATCAACTTCACCTATACAACTTGGGAGAAACATAACTTGGCAGCCATTTGTTTACAAAAAATAAATCTGTATTTGTCTCCCAAAATGAAGTATAGCTTCCTAAAAGGTTTCTCTTCTCTCTAATCCATCATCCATACAGTTGCTAAATGGACATTCCTGAAGCTTAGGCAAGCCCATATTACTCCCTTGCTCAAGAATCTTCATTGGTTCCTTCTTGCTTCTTAGATAAAATACAAATGTCTTTTGGTGTATTGTTTTCCTTATTTGAGGAAAGACATTGACAAATTGGACAAAAAAAATGAAGGTAATCATAAGAGAATTAGCTAAAGGAACTAGGAATATTTGGCAGACAAGAGAGAATGTTTAGGAGGATATATTTATCTCCAAGTTAAAGAGGAATTATACTTTTTGATTTTAGTCTCACAGGGCAGAACTTTCTCACTATTAGATCTGTCCACTTGGGAAATATTAGGTCCCTGTTCACTAGAGATCTTCAGACAAAGGGAAGAAGACAAGAGGAAGATAATAAATATTTATGTTTATTTACTATGCATTCAGACCTTTGATCAATGCTTTTTACAAGTATCATTTCATTTAATCCTCACAACAATCCTACAAAGTAGAAATTTATTATTCATATTTTACAATCAAGGAAGCAAAGGTAAAATAATTACACATCTGATAAGTGTCTGGGGCTACATTTGAACACGTGTCTTCCTCACTCCAGGTCCAACCCTCTATCCACCTAGCTGCCTCAAAATGTGGATGACCCCTTGATAAGAGTGTCATATGAATGGATTCTTGTTCAAGGGCAGGTTGGACGGGATGGACTCTGAAATCCCTTAAAATATTAAGATTTTATGACTCGTGCATAAATAATCTTTGATCATATCCAGAAAGCCCACTTTCATAGAGAATTACAGAGAATCCAATTTCATAGAGAATCAGTGCATGTAACCCTGCATTTGAGAAATTACAATATAAGTCAAGTAACAGCGAAGGGGAAATTAGGAATATGCCAGGAAATAGATATGTGTTTGTATATGTGTACACACACACACACACACACACACACACACACACACACACAAGATGTCTCAAAAGTCTTAGTGCATATTTAAATTTTAATAGTTTAAAATTGATTTTTTGGAATACCTTGCATATCTATGTGTATCAGTAGCTATAGATAAATATGTGATTAATGTATGTATATCTGAATTTAGTAATGTTCATTCATTCATAAGAAATGCCTTTTGAATTCTGCATCTTCTACCTTTAAGACACTATACTACAAGTTATGGGGGCTACAAAGAAAATTGTGAAATCATTAGCTAGAGTAAGAGGATAAGAGATTTTGCCTGTTGTGAAGGTCGAGTTAGCACCCTGGATACTTTAGAATCAGCCAGATTCAGGATAAGCGAAGATCCATGTTCTTTATTCTTGGTCAAATTGAGAGGAATGGACACAGGAATCTCCACATCTCCTTTCTCTCTCTCTGCCACCAAAAGGTAACTCTCCCTTGTCTTATTCCACCCTCTGATACCTCTTACAATTCTCTGTATACACCAACAGATCAAGCCAGCACAGTATAGTGGGCAGGGCCATTCTCTAAGCATATGCTAATAGAGCATTGTCCAATTGGTAATTTGCCTTAAGTGCTTGGGTATCCAAGGGCATCTGCTCAGAGTTTCAGCCCTTTACAGTCTGTGGTATATCTTTCCATGAAAGGGTAGCAAGAGGAACAAAATCAGATCCTGTCTTTTTCATGCTCTAACCAGCTGAGCTAACTACCCAGGCAGCTAGCTCATGCAAGAGGTGAGACAACTAACACTTCATTTTAGTGCCCAGCTTGAATCATCAAAGATAATTTGCCAGCAAATGCATATACAAAATGTTCTGTTTATAGAACATTTCACATTTCAATAATTTAAAGCCAAACTAATTGGTCCTGATTTCTCAACACTTCTGTCTTAATCTACACATGCATTTAATATTGGGTAATCAGAACATTTAACCTGCACAGTTCTTAAGGCAAAGTAGTTTGAAAAATTTCTTCTTGAACAGAATAACGGAAAGCAACCCAGCACAAGTCCTTTGAAGAAGGCAGGGATCTGCCAACTGAAACCTGTTATAAGGATACGGTCCTAATATTTACCATCTCTAAATTACGAGTTACTCTCATAGCTTTTCAAAGAAAGGAGAGTGGTAGACAAGCTTTTTCATGATCCATATGTGAATGGTAAAAGCTAAAGTTGAATGCATTTTTTCAGGTTTTATTGTATAGATTTAATCTGGTTGTCCCCTCTTTAAAAATCAGAATCAAAAATTTTGAAGGCAGGACAAGAAATAGCTTATTGTACCTTCTAAGAAAGTCTGACTATTACACTTTTGATGGAAAAAACCCCCAACATCTTTCTGAAAGGAAAAATTCACCCAACATAGCCACGCTTGCAAAACAATTCCTCTTTTCTTAGGAAGGCTTACTTTTTGGACCAAGAACATTTTCAAATTTTCCTAATGAAATACAGACATGAAGAGGGAGAATATTTTCATGTTTTCTTTTCATTCAAATACTCTCAAACTGACCATAAAAGAAGAAAACAAGAGGACTCTCTTAACCATATATTCTCCACATGCACTATCTCCTTACCATAAGCTGCCATTGTGAAGGCCTAAAAATAGGAAATGAGTTTTCAGGGGCTAGTCTAGGTCTATTGAAGACTAGGCACAAGTAGACTTAGAAACAATAGAATTAAGGGCTGAAAACCTGGCTTAATGAAACTCCTCTTTTCAGACATTCACAATCAAAGATTTCCATTGCAGTAAGACAATTGATCTGCAGTAGTATACATAAAGTTTTGGCAACACTTGGCCTTCATTGTTTCAACAGAGGCTTTAGACCTTTGAAACTGGACACAATCCCAGAATTAGGGTATGGTTGCATTATTCATAGCAGAAGACACACCACTGTAGCATAGGCCTATGAGACCAATTTCTTTTAATCTTAAGTCTGTGAAAATTTATGGTTAAAAAAAAGTAAAACACTATGCCTTCTCCAAATGGCTGTTTTTTCACTTATCAAATCAATAATAATCTTTAGATTTATTAGATAATTTCAGCCTGAGACAAGCTGTTTCTCCTTCCTCTAGAAAATTACCTACGACCATCTGAATGGTTGGTCTCTGGAAAAATTCCAATCTGTGTTCTAAAAGGGGCATACTTGGTCATAACCATCACCTTCCAGCTCCATCTAATTATTCTTCAACACCTTTCCAGGAAACATGCTTTTCAAATTTTAGATGAGTCTTTATGCTTCTTAAGAAAATCAACAAATGCTTAATAGATGCTCTTCCCTTCACTACTCTGAGCATCAATTAAGATTTGAAAAATATCTGCTAGGCCATCTGTTCTACATTGTCTCATCAGGAAGTGATTCTGTTTATATTTAAATACCTTCAGTGACAGGAAACTCAGTGCTCCTCAAATTAGTAGCTTGTTCTGTTTTTGGAAAGGTTAAATTATTGGGTTTTATTGGTCTTATTTATATTCTTGCAACTTCTACCCAGTTTGGGTCCTAGTTCTGACCTCTTGGGTCAATGGCTAATCAAGACTTTACAATTTGCATGTAATTGTTATTCAGTTATTTTCAGTCATGTCTAACTCTTTCTGACCCCATTTTTGGTTTTCCTGGCAGAAATTCTGCTATAGTTTGCCATTTGCTTTTCTAGCTCATTTCATAGGTGAGGAAACTGAAACAAGCAAGATTAAGTGACTTACCCAGAGAGTGCCAGTTAGTGTCTGAAGCTAGATTTGAACTCAGGAAGATGAATCTTTCTGTCTCTAGACCTGGTACTCTATCCACTGCATCATCTAACTGCCATTGCACATAATAGATATCTATTGATTTGGACCACTTTAATACCATTTGAGGAAGAGTTTTCTTTTTTAGAGTAGCCATAATGGACTACATTTAAACTACATAAAAATCTAAATATGTGGTTTTGAATTTATTTTTAATTTAAGAAGATCCAGTCAAAGAGCAGATATGAGATTTTCTAATTATATATAGGTTCCTTAGACTATATTGTATATCACTACTTTCAGGTGTTCTTATTTTCTTGGCTCTTTTCCAACAAGTGGTTTGCTGGCAAACAACATGCATTTAAGAATATTTAATTATTTGTACTAAATATGTTTATTTGTATTAGATTATTTGTACTAAATTTATGCTCTGATAATTCATAACAAATGCCTGAGAAGAAAACAGTGATCCATGTTGTCATGAAAGCTGGAGATCTGCATTTCACTTAAAATAAAATTATTTGGTGTTAAGGAAATTTTTTTTAGATTTTTTTTGAACCAATGCTAATATGCTTTCCAAATGGAACAATAGAAGATTGCTTGAGAACTAATTAGAAACAATCAAATTTGTAGGAATCACTCTATGTATAGGTAGGAGTGGTGAAAATCACAGTAGGGTAGAAATCAGATGACATGGGTTCCAGTCCTGATTTCACCATTTAGAAACAATTTGATCTTCAGAAAGGCACTCAGTTTCTTCATCTATGAAATATCATTTTATGTTCATTAAGTATTCTTGTGAGAATTTATTCATTCTTATTCATTTCTTCAACAAATGTTTACTGAGCACCTAAGGAAGCTGTGGTAGAGTGGAAAGAGCTCTGGCCTTGGAGAGAGGAGTGAGATTTTAGTTCTATCTTTAATAACTTATTTGGTATTTAATTCTTGTCAAATCATTTAATTATGTGGACTTCTCTTTTCCCCATCTGTAAAATGGGGAGTAATGACATTTCCACTACTTACTTAGACCAATTGTGAAGAAAGTGTTTTGTAAATTTTAAACTGCTTTAGAAATATAAGATCTTACAATTATTATGTGATAAATACAATGAGGGATAGTATTAAGATGATTTATCCTGGGCAGCTAGGTAGTGCAGTGGATAGAGCTCCACCCCTGAAGTCAAGAGGACCTGAGTTCAAATAAGACCTCAGACACTTAACACTTCCTAGCTATGTGACCCTGGACAAGTCACTTAACCCCAATTGCCTCAGCAAAAAAAAAAAAAAAAGAAGAAAAGAAAAATGAATTATCTGGTTTCAAAACACTTGAGATTTAGTAAGGGAGATGAGGACATTATTTCACTAACATTAAGAAACCAGTGAAAAATGTTGAGTAGGGAGATAGAATTACAGGTTTGTTTTGGCAAGATTATTGTTGTCAATAGTGAAAAGGTAGAATTGGAGGTGAGAACAAATAAAGGAAAGAAAGATCAATTAGAAGATATCTAGAACAGCATAGCAAAGAAGTAATGAGGATTTCAAGTAGGGTGATGATGTTAAGAATGAAGAGGAGATGGGTGGCATTTGTATAATGATGATAGAATTTCCTAGTCTTGGTGAATGATTTAATGAGTGGTGTAAGGGAGTCAGCAAGACATAAGATGACAATGAGGGTTTGGCCCGCATAATAAATTCTATTTCGTCTCTTTTCACTCAGGCCTCAACCTTTTGCAATCCAGTTTCCAGCCTGATAGGCTTATTGAAACTGCTCTCTCGAAAATTGGCCAGTGGTGTCTTAAATGCCAAGTATGATGGTTTGGTTTTTTCCACAGTCTCAATGCTTTTAGACCTATTTGTTGTAGGTAATACTATTTATTGATCACTCTTTTCTGGATACCCTCTTCTCTGAGTATTCATGCCATCAATTCTTCTCTCCTGGTTCATCTTCTTCCCATTTCAGAACTCCTCAGTGTCCTTTGCTGACTTACTATCTATATCATATCATCTTACATCTTACTAATTGTGAATATTCCTTAAATTTTTGTTCTGTTCTCTTCTGTTCTTTTTCTATACTTCTTTTCTCTTGGTAATCTCAGCAGTACCCATGGGTTTAACAGGTCTATATCCTGTCCTAGTCTGTCTCCTGACTTTTAATCCCACATCAGTGTCCATTAGTCATTTTAAACAAGATGTCTGGGATACATCTCAAATTCAACACGTCTAACTCTAAAACTTTCTTTTCTACTAAATATCCCTTTTTCTGTTGAAGGCACCATTATTTTTCCAGTTTCCTAGATTTATAATCTTAGTATAATTCTGGATTCTTAATTTTCCCTCATCCAATATCTTCCCCCATCTTACATATTCCAATGTAGAAAGCATGGAATATTCAGCTGAGATTAGATAGCATGAATTTGTAGCATAGCCAATGAGGTGAGTTCCACATAATAGATAATGCAAGGTGGCTATTAGAAAAATAAAGAAAGAATGGATGCTAGAGCATCACTGATTATAGGGTTCATGCGAGACCAAAAGAAAAGTGAAACCAGAGGAATAGTTACCAAACTAGGAGACTATGAAGGATTCAAATAAAAAATAAATTGTAGTCAGAATATGGATAGAAAGTAGGAGATGAGAAAAATGGAAGGGAGCTAAGAAGATTGTGATCAGGGAAAGGGAGCTCTGGCATCAAAAACTTAGAAGTTACTTAATCACTCTGAAGAATGATGAAGTTTAAAGTGTTATACTTAAAGATGGCTAAAAGTGGAGAGGAAATCAAAGTCATTGAAGCTGAGTAGATTGAGAAACTATCAGACCCAAAAGGTTGAAAATATATGGAAAGATTTTGACATTCTACATGGACAATTTTCCTGGAAAAAACCAAGCATGTGCAAAAATAAAACCTTTATTGGCTTTCCAACTATCGTTGGGCTTCAAGGATAGTCTGTGAAAATCCTTGTGTCAATATGATACAGAAAGGGTAATGTATTAAGCTAGTGCCAAAAATTGTATCACCAAGTACAAAACAATAATTCATTAGAAATTAGAAATAGTATTTATTAAGTACTATTACATGCAAGGCACTGTGCTAGGCATTAGACACAAAGACAAAAGATATTTCTTGACTTCAAAGATATTCTACTGATAGTGATGAAGTTTTCTCTTCCCAGAATGGTCTGCAGATAGTTGTACCCCATTGCTTAGCAGAGAAATTCGCCCTATTATTTTTTTAACCACATCTAAGTATTCCTTTTCAGAATGACTGGACAAATTTACAGCTCCAACAGCAATGCACATGTTTGCCTACATACCCTTCAATATTTGCCATTTTCCCCTTGCCAATCTTCTCCACTCTGATAGTTGTGACACAGAACCTCAAAGCTGCTTTAATTTGCATTTCTCTAATTATTATTGATTTAGAGCATTTTAAAGTATCTCGATTTTAAAATGCATGTTCCTTATCTGATCTGCTAGCTTGATACAAATTAAATTTAGATTATCTGAGATGTTCCCAGCAGAGCTGAAATGGTTGCTTGATTCAAATATGGTAACTTATCGCCCTACACACCCTACACTGAATTAAGTAGTCTGCATGAATCTATAGTTGAATGGAGCATTCCACTTATATCACAGAGGAAATAAAAAGCAGGGAAAGAGATATACAGATTGCTCTTAGAGAAACATGAAAAAAGAAATATATTTAAATTAGACCACCACCAAGTCTGACTTAAGTTTTTATATTGGTTATCACCACATGCTTTAATCTTTGGAACATTCATGCTGCTAAATGTCATAACAAGGGGTTTCAATTGCATTGCTGTGTATCTAAGGGGAAAGTGGCTCACTGAACTGGAGACAAGGAGAATTAGGTGCCAATAGATTTAGTGAAAAATCACTTCACCTCTGCTGTCCTGCCTGATTTCAACTCCATGGAACAAGATGACCCAGTGCCTAGGTGCCTTCTGGTGCCCCATCATCCCCATCCCTCAACTTTACTACCTCCTTTTGTGTGTTGACTCCTCCTTTTAGATTATAAACTCCTTGAGCTCAGGGACTATCTTTTTGTTAATTATATCCTCAGTACTTACCATAGTACCTATTTATTGGATTGGATTAGGAGGGCTTCCATTACTAAGTAGACTTTTTATCTTTTAAGAGATCTGTAATTATAGAATGAAGCTGGATTTGGTGATTAATTTGAATAGCAACATCCCCATAGCTACATAAGTACAAATAGTGGTGAAGAAAAAAAATACTGCTGGGGTCTTAATTTAGTTTGATATATTAACTGGGCAAGTCACAGAATGAAAGAAAAAGTCCCTAGTGAAAGCTGAGTGATTCCTGCTAAGGATAGAGTGTTGTACTTTGTGGTAAGATCCAATAAGCTATATTATTAGTAAATTGCCAACAAATTCACTGTTTCCTAAAGAAGACATTCTCTCTCTCTCTCTCTCTCTCTCTCTCTCTCTCTCTCTCTCTCTCTCTCTCTCTCTCTCATTAAAAAAAAAACAAAACACTGTGTTTTTTTGCCTTTACTATTTGGATTTTTACAAGTGCAGAGATTTTTCAAATAGAATTAATTACCCACCCTGGCTTCACACTAACTAGTGAATGGCTTTCTAGACACAGACCCCTCTTGGCTGAGGCAAGGCCATGGGGCTGTTTTTATCATGTCCCTGATACTCTGTACCTGAGGCTGAGATCCATCTGTTCCAATGCACATCCTACTGAGTTCTTAGGTGAATTACAAGATGGCCTTGCAAAGACCTTATGACTTGGCTGGCCCTGGTTGCTCGTGATGAACCATATATCTAAAGTCTATGGTTCTTGAGGTTCTATTTACTGATCTTCAACTTATGTGATTAAACAGTCAGAAATGGAAAAGTTAACGTTTTATTCCTATTTTTTAAAAAAAAATCAAGGACACAAATAAATGTTTTCTAAAAAACAAGTTAGAATCCTACCATTATTAATGCTGCTTTAGAGATTTTTTTAATTGAGAGTTTCTTCAGGAATGATGCTACCTCATAATTGACTTGTCCATCTAAAATTCTCTTCTCTCTGTGACAATGACAGCCAGAGTAAGAAGCAAAAGAGAAAGAAGAAAGTACCACAGCAAAGCAAAGGGAATACTCAAATAAGCTAAAACCCAAAAATTGCTTTACTTACCTTTAAAAAGTTTCTGAGTATGAAGATACCCATCATAGACATCCCGTCTTATCATTTTATACATGAATTTTCAAATGAGACAACATTTATGAAGTTCTTTGCACAGTGCCTGGTACTGTGTGTATGTATGTACTATATATATATATATATATATATATATATATATATATATATATATATATATATATATATATATATATATATATATATATATATATATATATACATATATATACATATATATGTATATATGTATGTATATATGTATATATACACTTATTCCTTTTCCCCAACCTTCCATCAGAACCTCAGGTGGAGAAGTGTGTTACAGATCACAAGATAATCTTTTCCATCAAGACATATAAAACATAAAACTTTCAAGAAGTAATTTGCAGCTGTGTAATTCAAGAGACTTATCAGCACGCTATCTCAAAGCTCAATGGGAAAAAATACACTTAGAGCAATTAATACTTACACAATATTGGTCATAAGAAACACTTTTGGAATAGTAAAATGGATGACAATAGATTTAGAAAGTATCCTAACAAAAACCTGTATGCTATTAATAAACACAGGACCTATCGGTCCCAAGTGATAATTGTCGTAGATTGAGAGATATTCTCAGAACACAGTAAAAGACAAACAGACACAGGAGGCAAAAACTCTAGAATGTAAATTCTCTTGTCCTCTTCAGACACAAAACTGGGAACATGAGGATCATCAAAAGCTTCTACATCCATTTTTAATTCCTATGTAGACAACCTGTTGTAAGTCAGTTCCTTGTGCCCTCTTCCTGATTTGCTGGCAGAAAAAAATATCTGATATAAGACACTGAATTTCTAGGTTAGTTCTCTACTGTTCCCATGCTAAGGCTCAGAGATCTAAAGAATCTGGACTCCAACTTGAGAGGAGACTGGAACTGGGATGGAAGAGAAGGTACATTTTGTAATACTTGCTATCACTTTTAACCTTCATTTTAAATAGGGTAAAAACTTGTAGAAATACTTTTAGAACAAACAAATATAACTTGGTAGTAAGAATATACTACATTTAGGATTTGTCAATGGAAAGGAATAGGATTGGACTCTTGATTTCCTTGGCATAGGGAATGCTGAGATGGAAAATTTTCCTCTTCCAGTGCAACTTATGTTGCTAAAGATCTGTGTAGATATCTGAGAAATTAAGCAGCTTGCCCAAAATCAATCAGCATATGTCTGAAGCAGGATTTGAATCTTGGTCTCTCTGGCATTAAGATCAGCTCTCTATCCTTTACTACTTCTTTAGATTTCTTAAAGTCTGAAAGTGGTTCCTCTTTTGATAAGCTTGTAATACAAGAGTGGATTCAAAAGACCATGCACTACATCAACCTAAATTTAACCAAAATATGCCAACAAAGTAATTTCAAACAGCTCACTACTGTTAACATCATTTTTGTCCTTGTTGTCCAGCTCTTCATGATTCTATTTAGGGTTTTCTTGGCAAAGATATTGGAGTAGTTTGCCATTTCCTTCTCCAGCTCAGCTAACAGGATTAAGTGACTTGCCCAGGATCACAGTTTCTAAGTGTCCAAGACTGTTTTTGAATTCAGATCTTCCTGATTCCAAGTGGTGTTTTATCCACTGTGCCACTTTAAACAAGTAGCTGCATCCTATAAATTTGGTTATAGAAATAGTTTGTAATAGTGACTCAGAATTATTTTATTGTCACTAGAAATTATACTTGATTAATACAGACTGTGTAAAGAGATTGTACAAGCCATACAAAAAAATATTGCAGGTCACAAAAATTAGCATACCAGCAATATGGTAGGACCATTGTCCTTCATAAACCAACAGAGGACCAAACTTCATACCACAAATACAGACCAACTAGGAGAGGTAGTAAATAGAATATTGGATCTAGAGACTGAAAGAGTTGAGTCAAATCTGGACCGAGGCATTAATTAGGAGTGTGATCTGGGCAAATCATTTAATCTCTCTTAGCCTCAGTTTCCTCAACTGAAAAATAAGGATAATAATAGCACTTACCACCCAAAGTCAAGGTGAGGATCAAATGATCTGTTGCCCACAACTGCCAGAAAAAAATATTGATGAATAAAGATTTAAGAAAAACATTTTTAATAGATGTTGCCATTTCCTAAACTCAACAATTTCTGTATTAACTGGAATGAAAAGCTTTCAAAATATAGAGACCTAGTGAAAGCAATCAAAACCATGAATAAATAGAATGGAGTACATATCATCCCCATTATGCTGTCTGTTACTGGAGTTGACCCAAAGATGCTTTTAGTGAGCTTACATCTGAATACTTAGATTCAATTACAAAAACAGAAACAAAAACAACTAGCCATTTTATCCACCTGAGTGATATTTCATAGACCCTTAAATATAAAAGAATAATAACATAGTAACCTGTTCTAGGACTGTTTCTATTTTAATTAAATCAAAAATAAGAGAATGAGATGATGATAATAATAATAATAATAATAATAATAATAATAGCACTTAAATAGTACAGAAACCTTCTGAGATAGATAATATAAGTATTATTATTCACATTTTGAGAACAGAAGACAAGTTCAGAAATAGGATATTATTATCCTTGAGGCCACATAAATATCCATTGGAACATGAACTAGAACCCTAATCTTTTGACCCAGAACATGTATGCTCTTTCTATTGTATACTCTGACTCTCTTAATAATAACTCATACTTCTCTACCTTATATATCACTTTTATATCAGCCCTACAAAATAGATAATTTAGATGGTTATGCCCATTTGACAGATAAAGAAAACAACATTCAGAGACAAAGTGCTTCAAAATGAAATCAATAACAAAATCAGAATTCAAATTTAGGTTCTCTGACTCCAAATCTTGTACTCATTTCAATATGCTAAAATGATATATGAGTTGTAATATGTTTAAGTAACCAATTATATACTATCTTGAATAAGATTTTATTCTTCAGATACAAAATAGGGATTTTCCCCCCATGTGACAATGTGTCTTTTATTAGTATTCACAAGAATGTACTTTCCTAAATATTCTTGTATGCTGAGAGTATAAGAAGGACATCCTATATCTCTGCTGTCATTCTAACTGCCTGACATTATTTCACTTAAACTGACTGTGAATTCCTTGAGTCAAGACCTGCTTTTTAATTTTTTTTATATTTCTAGTTCATAGCATAGTATCTGACACACTAAAGAAACTTAATAAGAAACTTAATAAATATAAATTGACTAATCCACTATATGTGACATAATAGTTAATGAATGGGTTCTCACCTTTTCCCACACATTTTATTTTCTTCACATTCAAAATTCCTTATGATGCCATTAGAAGCATCACTGACTTGTAATAATAAATATTACTTTAAGCCCTATAATTCTATATATAATGGAATTCTGCATATATGATTATATGTAATTCTATAATACTACTTTGCAATGTAATATACTTCTATAATCTACTTAAATACTTTAAGTTCTATAGTTCTACATATATTATCCATATGTAATTACATATAGTTCTACAATACTACATATACCATGATATATTTTTATGATACTAAATACAAGTCCTATAATTCTATATAGTATTTGTGAAGTAGTATCATAGAAATATATTTTAGTATCTATAGTATTATAGAACTACATATAAATACATAATTATGTTAATTATGTTATACATATGTTATACATATGTATTTATATGTAGTTCTATAATACTATAGATACTAAAATATATTTCTATGATACTACTTCACAAATACTATTATAAATTTTCTTAGAATTTTTTTAAACTGTCAATATTCTTATAAGGGTGACTATGAGCCCTTCTTGCATCTTTATACATCTGTTTATCTTTTCAGATAAACTCTATTAGAGTCTAATAGCAAGGAGATGACCTGGATTCTGCAAGTGAGAGGGTGTGTAATAATTTTAATTGACTTTATTTTGTGACACCAATGGTCATGTGTATATATGCTTCTACCCCCATTTGGTAGACTCACAATATCTGAGCAGATGAAGCTTTCTTAAATTTTCTGTCAGTTGTGTACTAGAATATGAGCCATATACACATTTTGTTTTTCTCTTTTGTTTGATTTTTAATCTTGTGGTTTTAAAAAATAGATTAATAATAGTGGGAAGTGGTCTCTGAGTTTTGTTACCAGCATGCACAATATGCCATAGATGAAATTGCTCATGTGGAAGATGCTGAGGGATCTCTTTCTAGTTGTGATGATGAAAGATGAAAGTGTTTGGGAGAGGCTTTGAAGCATATATAGACATTTTATAATTTGTTGCAATCTGCTAATTATATGGTAAATAGAATCCACTTTGGCTAGTTGTGCTGCTAGAATTTGGGGTGCACTTAAAATGTACTAGCCAACCACAGTCTTATACCTCTTTTTGGGATTACTTTCTAGCTAATGGTGATTAATAAGTAATAATTTTGTAAGGGAGAGAAATTAGGACTGTTTTATGTAAGACTGACAAGTGGAATTTAATAACAACCTTAATGTATGTTTTCTTTTCTGTGAAGGAAATGACTACAACCTTGTGAGTTTTGAAATGTCAGGCGAGGAAACTACCTTATATCTGGGAGTCTGGGAGTCAGATTTGCAGTCTGTTCATCCTCAATGCTCTGAGGAGCCAAGAGAAACCATTAGGACTCAGTCCAATGATAGCTGAAACAAGGATTCATGAAGCAGCAATGTTGCATTTTGATGGGAAAATGGTGGAGCTTATATGTTGAAACTTGATTAAGTCTGAGCCCACTCTCCCCAGGGACCAAAGTGATACGTTGATGTTTTTGTTTAGTTATTTAAATCATGTCCAACTCTGTGATCTCATTTGGGGTTTTCTTGGTAAAGATATTGAAGTATTTTGCCATGTCTTTCTCCTGTTCATTTTACAGATGAGAAACTGAGACCAAAAAAAAAAATGTTAAATACTCAGGATCACACAGGTAGCAAGTATCTGAGGCCAAATTTGAACCCAAGTTTGACTGCAGACCCAGTATGACCCCAAGGTGTTGGGAGGAAATATTTGTATTTCAGTTCTTACTATATTTTTGAAGTAACTATCCTTTCATAAATTATAATTCATGGTAATTGGTTAAAGTAGCATTGGTGTCTCAGATAGAGTTTATACATGCATTCTAGCTGATGGCATTAGACAAGAGACATCTCAACCCTTCAAGGATGACCCTGGAAATCTGAAAAAGATGTACCTAAACAGGCTTTCGGAGAATGAGGGCAGATAAAGTAACTTGCTATCTATATCATGCCAAGGACACATAAAAATTTTATAGCTTTTAAAGAGCACACTTCAGTGACTATTATTAATATTGTAATGACCATGAGTGTGAGAAAATCAAACATGTCAAGGATAATTCAAGCCAATGCAATAGAAATAATACCTTTAAAGTACAGAGTGGTGAAAATAGGGGGCAAGGAAGTCAAGAAATGATAAACTAATTGTAGCAAAGCTACTTGATTAGCTATCAGAAAACAAAGACCTTCAGAGAGATGTAACAGCCAAAGGCTTGTTACTGTTGTTCCTTTAAAGAAAGATGTAAATCTCATGAAATTGAAAGAACAGAAAAACAATCAGTAAACAACATCATTAGTATGAGAGGGGGAATGCTTATCCTGGGCAAGACAAAAAATTTAGGGTATTAAAATGGTGAAAAGATAATGTTTACTAATGAAACTTATTTTTCATTTAAGAATATTCCAAGAAATGCAAATTAAAGCAATTGTGAGGTAATACCTCACACTTATCATATCGGTTAATATGACAGAAAAGAAAAATGATAAGTGTTATAGAAGATTGAGAAAATTGGACACTAATGCATTGTTGATGGAGTTAACTCATGCAACCCTCCTGGAGAGCAATTTGGAAATATGCCCCAAAAGTTGTCAAACTGTGCAGATCCCCTGATTTAGAAATACCATTACTAGATTTGTTTCCCAAATAGATCATAAAAAAGGGAAAGGATCTACAAAAAAAATTATAGCAATTCTTTTTGTGCTGGCAAAGAATTGGAAATTGAGGGATTCTCATCAGTTGGAGAATAGCTGCACAAGTTGTAGTATGTGAATGTAATGGAATACTATTATACTATAAGAACTGATGAGTAGGCAGATTTCAGAAAAATCTGGAAAAATTTACATGTATTGCTGCTGAATTAAGTGAGTAGATAGAACCAGATGAACATTGTATATATTGTACATAAATTGTACCCTGAGCATAGTAACATCAACATTGTGCAACGATCAGCTTTGATTAACTTATCTCTTCTCAGTAATACAACGATCCAAGACAATTTCAAGACTCATGATGAAAAACACTATCCACATCCAGAGAAAAAACTATGGAGTCTGAATGTAAATCAAAGCATATTATTTTCACTTTTTTTTTCTTTTTGTGGCTTTTCCTTTTTGTTCTGTTTCTTCTTCTACAACATGACTAAAGTGGAAATATGTTTATATGATTGCATATGTATGGCTTATTTTAGATTGCTTGCCATCTTGAAAAATTTGGATGGCTGGGAGGGAGAAAATTTTGAAACTTAAAATTTTGTAGGAAATGGATATTGAAAATTATCTTTACGTGTGGTTGGAAAAGAGAAAACACTATTTAATAGGAAGTTTTTAAAAAGGAATATTCCAAAACATTGTCAGAAGAAGTCTGTAGTTACTCTGTAAAAACTGTGTATCTCTTCAGACTAAAAATCCACCTCCCCAAAATGTCTGGAAGATTTAAAAAAAATTCTAGTAAGGGAGGAACTTTTGTTCCTCTTTGAGAGAATAATGAACTCTCATAAATTCACTGGTATACTGGGAAGGAAATTTATTTTGAAATTATAAAAAAAAAAACCTATTGCACAATAAGAATTTTTGAAGATGTTTTAGAAATTGTGATGATTATCACATAAGTCAACAAATTTAATTATTTTACGTTGTCCCAAGTAATTTGCACACCGTTGTAAACTTTGGCAGGTCCTCTTACCAAGCCGGAAAATCTAGTACAGGTTAGTGCTGACTGTATATTTGTTGTCCCTGGACAAACTTAGCTAATTTGACGAAGCTCATTACCAGAAATTTGGTGCCTTGTTGAGAAATTATTTTAGATACAACTAACCAAGAACATTCTACAAAGCTGTGAATACCCTTGCTGATGATGTCATGGATTTTTGAACCTTTGAAGTAAATTTAACATATATTCATGCTGGACCAAAGGTTTGGCATATTTTGGGGATCTCAGCACTTCAGTAAGCTACAGCTAAATCTCTTTTCTATCATGTCAGTGAATAACAGTGAATAAGGTGAAAGGTTAAGCCTTGAAATGGGGAAGTATTTCCTTAAAAAAAAAAAGAGAGAGAAAAGCATATTTCTGAAGATGATGTAAGATAGGTCAGTAGACTTCATGTAATTATGTGATATTGTGGTTTCTATTGAGTATGTATTAGTTAGAAGAATGTTCTTTTTATTTTTTGAGTTTTACACCAAAAGAGCTCTGTTTAACTCTGCATGTCAGGATTTTGAAGGAAAAATTATAGTAAAATATGTTTAAAACAGTGAGGCCTTATGTGAACAAACACAAAATTTTCCAAGGTTCTCAAAAATCCCTTTGTTAAAAATATGTTGGATTATTTCTTATTTTGGTTTTCTCTGTGTGTTTCTCTTTTTTCCCTCCCCCTCTGATTCCCTTTCTGTTTCCAAATAGTCATCTATCTTTCCAGAAAACTGCACAACAAAATTGCATAGGCTCTCCAACATGAGATTTGTGCTAGGATTTCTAAGGGGCCCTGTTATAGATGGATACCATATATTACTGTGATTTTGACAAATGTGGTGACAGGAATAGTTTTAGTATGGTAACCTCCTTATGAGATGATCATGAGAGCCCTTTTGCTCCACTGAAAGCACATTAGAGCCAAAATTCCTGGGTTAAATAGATTGTAAACTGCATGAGGGCAAGTATTTTGTTCTATTTTTATTTTTTAAATCTCTCCTCAGCATTGGTACAGAGCTTTACATAACAATACCTAGCATTTATATAACACTTTAAGATTTGTAAAGTACTTTAAAAATATTATTCTACTTTGGAAGGTATCACCTCTTAACAAATGGGGAAAGCGAGGCAGATAGCAATCAAATGATGCCCAGGGTTATACAGCAAGTTAAGTGTTTATGGTTGGAGTTGAAATCTGATCTTTCTGACTCCAGATCAAGTGGTCTCTCTAGAAAAACCTAACTGTCTAATTGCATGCAACAGACACTTAGATAAATATTCATTGAGAGAATTAGTGAATGACTTTGACAAAATGATTTCACTTCTCTGAGCTTTTGATTCTTCAGGTGAAAATGAAGGGGAACTGCATAATCTATCACATGGGATCCTACACTGGTAATGTTCTCTTAAAATATAAAGATGTTTCTGTGAGTTAAAGGTTGTACTCATTTAGTGGATTGTTGTGAGAGGTAGAAGTTTTTTCTTTAGCACGAAATCTCAAAGTAGTCCAAGATTTTGAAAACATTGACCTAAAGCAGGGAGTTCCATGTCATGGACCCCTAGAGAGTCTGGTAAATCCTAGGGGTCCCCATTCAGAATAATGTATTCAAATGCACATACAAATTCATAAGACTACAAGGGGAAATAATTTTATTAAAGAACAGCTATCAAAATATTTTAAAACAAGTTAATGGTTAAAGGTTAAGAACTCCTGACCCAAAGGATAGACTTATATTCAAAACTCACATATACATGCACACACATGCAAGAAATATTGTAAATATGAAACTTTTAACACTTGGCAGCTCATTGGTTATGGAAATTAAGGAAGAATGGAGAGATTATGTGGGATATTTAGTTCTAAATGTTCAAGACACAGTTGTTGAGTGGGACTAGTGTTCAGGAGAGAGATTTGGAATGGATATGTTGACCTGGGAATCATCTGAATAGAGATGATAAGTGAACTCATCATAGTTGAATGAATTATACAGAGCAAGAAGGAGACCAAGGACAGAACTTTAGGGTACTTCAACAGTTTGGGGTGAGGGTAGTCAAGATAGGAGTGAGCAGACATGTAAATGTATAATGAAGATATGCTGTTATTATTGTTTGTCTTTTAATCTTGAAGATGACTAAGATAGGAAGGTGATGTCATAACTTGCAAACAAATTGGATTTAAGGGAGGGAAGGCCATGCAAAGTCACCAGCCTCATTTTCTCCTCTGGTGCCCACATAGGTGCTTATCTCCTGCTAGTTAAAAGGTAGTATAACTAATTGAAGATCATAATATTTTAGTGTTATGGTGATTCTTTTTTTTGTTATGGTAATTCTTAATGGTCATCTCATCCATCAAACTCCCTCGTTTTACAAATTTAAAAAATCAACTGATGAAGATAAATGAAATTATTTTTCTGGGGTCAAACAGCAACTTGATCTCTCTAGAAGATATTTTGGAGCAGAGATTTTGACACTTGTTAATTAATCATCTACTGTGTGGAGGACACTGTATGAGGCCTCAGAATAATGAGGAAAAAAAATGGGACTGTCCCTGGCCTGAAGGAGCTTACATTCCATTGATAGGTATGCAAATAAAAAATTAATAGATGACTTTGAGAAAGTCAGAAGCACTAGACGTTTGAGTGATCAAGAGAAAACTCATGGAGGGAGTGACAACTGAGTTAATCTGTGTAGAAAGGCAGACTGAACCTGAGAGGCTAACTTGAGGAAGTAGGGATGAGGGATGGTCCTTATATATGCAAGGTGATGGGAATTCAGGTAAGAACTAGTAGACTAGGTTGTCTAAAAGATCTGTTAAAGGGAGAAAGATGAAGGCTGAAATAGTCATGTGTAATCTGATTGTGGAACGTTTTAAATGTCAAACTAAGCAATCTATGTCTTATTTTAGAAGCAGGATGGAACCACTAAATATTTATGAATTGAGAAGTATATATTTGAATAATTGTAATCTTCAATTCCTATTCTATATTTCTCCTATACGGCAACCTATTTCTCAAATGCTTCATCTAGTTCTTCTAGTTATATTACCTTTAACCTAGCAGGAAGCAAGTAAATATTTGTTGATTCAAATTAGTATGTGTTCAAATTGAATTTTTCACTTTGTTTTGTCCTAAGCCCTGAAATTCCACAAAATGGAGATTCACTTGGGTTAGTAAGTACCTTCTTTTTAAAAAGCAAAGGCCTCTGGGGGAGTTAAGGCTATCAGCCATTCACACATTTCTGGGAACAACTTTAATCAGCTGGCTTTTCTCCCAACACCTGGCTTAGATGAGTGAAATGAGTTGAAGGAATGGGAGTTTTGATTGGATGGGAGAAATGTAATTTTGGAGTATGAAATACTTTCATGGGAAGGGCAGGCTGAGTTAAACTGTTGCAATCAGTTCTTTAGAGTAGCATTAGGGTACTGAGTTCCTTGGTTTAAAATGTGGATCATTAGGAGGCAGAAATAAACAGAGGCAAAATTCAGCCTCCAAGTAAAATGAATTCTCATTTCCTAAGCACCTACTTACAAATTAACTTTGAGGACACTGACCACTATTAATCAGACAATTCTTGCTCTTTATAGCAGCAAGATAAATGTCTGTCTAATCAAGGAAAAAGGAAGAGAGTTTTTAAAAATTATATTGAGAAGTCAGAGTTGTGCATCCAATCTGTTAATGATGAAATTTGTTTCCTTGTCTATAAAATGGGAATAATATATTTAAAGTATCTAGTTCACAGAGTTGCTATGGTAATCAAATGATATTCTATAAGTAAACTACTTTGTAAATCTTCTGTATCTGTTAGTTATTGTTGTTATTCTTGTTTGAACCCTATAAACTTTTAAATAAGCTTATATTTTGTGCAAGACAGTGGGCTAAGATTCTTGGTCTCAATGAACTTAAATCTAATGGGGGGTCTATGACATAGACACAATTTAGCAAATGATGTAGAATACAACAGGTAGAAAGGAGTGATACAGTAAATATGCTCTAGGACAATATTTAATATTTTTTGAAATTTTTTGAAAATTTAAGTTTGGGGGGGGGGTAGCTAGGTGGCTCATGGATAGAGCACCAGCCTTGAATTCAGGAGGACCCGAGTTCAAATCTGATCTCAGACACTTAACACTTCCTAGCTGTGTGACCCTGGGCAAGTCACTTAACCCCAGCCTCAAAAAAAAAAAAAGTTAGGGGGATATTTGGGGAGGTGGAAACAGAAAAGTATCCATGAATCCAGATAGCATTGGAGTTGGACCTTAAAGAAAGAATTTCAAGAAGTGGAGATAAGAAGAAATGAATTCTGGGAATAGAGGAAAATCTACCAGAATGAGACAGGGAAACTGGAAATAGTGAAGTTTAGCTGGACAATACAAGCATGTGTAAAGGGGAGTAGAGCATAGAACTGTAGGGTGAGATGAGATTGTGAAGTACATTAAATTCCAGAGTAAATAGGATATGTTGCTTATATACATATATATATATATACTTGTGTACATGTATACATATGTACATAAACACTATAGAAAATAGGTAGCCATGAAATGTTTTTGAGCAAGCATGGTCAGATCAAGGCATAAGAAGAATATTTTTGTTGTCTGTATGAAGCATAGACTGAAAAAAAGAGAAACTAGGGTAGGAAGACCATTTAGGAGACTATCATATTAGTTTAGAAGAAAGGGACTAATTATGTCAGTGCATACTCAATAAACTTTCCCATCTAACCCAGTATGAATAAGATTTCCAAGTATCCTTGTGCTTGCCTTAATTATTCCAAAGGCATTCCTAATGGGAACTCTCTGATAGGTGTCATGGAACAAGCTACAGGTACTTTAGAAACTTTGCCCTTTTACCCAAGAACTGGGAAGAATTGGACCTCTTACCAGGAGCTCCTACTTTGCCCTCTCCATCAATTTCTCTTAGTTGATGGAGAAGGCAAAGTAGGCAAAGGAAAAAAAGGAAGAGTGATGGGGGGAGGAGGACAGAAGTGAAAAGAAGCGATTGAAAGAGCAAGAACAGATATTCTCCCCCCTTTCTTTCCTTTATATTCATTTTCTTAAAATTGAATTAAGTTTCAGTGAAAAGCTGCTTTGCAAAATAACAACCTCTTTGTGTTTTCCCCAGCTGAGCTATAAGAGGCAATTTGTGATGTGCTGTGTGTTCTGACTGCAGGTGAAAATTCACTGCCTACTGGTTATTTTAATGATAATAAGAATAACATTTTGTCCTGAACTGGCACCTTTCAACCAAGATCTCTAAGCCTTCAGGTTGACTGTGTTGTATTATCACATTGGCATTGGTGTGAGGGCTACTGTTGAGCTCTGTTTCCTTTCCCATGGCCAATTTCCCCTCTGCTCTCCTTCCCAGGTAGTTAAATGTTCTCTTCATAAAAAGCACTATTTGGCCGTTTGGGGGCAAGATATAGGAATATTTCTGGCTGCTGTTATGATGTCTTACAGTTATAATGTCTAATCTTTAAAATTTGCTTTATAATAATGAACAAAATCCAATAATAGACCCATCCCTGTGCCATAGAACACTGGAAAATAAATACTCCACATTCAGAATTATAAAAGCTACCTTTCATGCTGATCTGGGATGTTTCTTGTTCTTTAACAGGGATTCAAGTAAAGTCCTTTTGACAATGACAATTAAAACAATTGAAGGGTTACAGGAGAGGAATTCAAAGCCCTAGGAGAAACCAGTGTGTGGCTTCACAATCCAAGGACTAGGTATAACTGAAAGCTGCCTGTCACCCATTCCTGGCATGATGAACTGGCCATACTATTAAAGATGAAGAAGGTGGAAATGGCTTTATTCCCTTTGAGCCAGTTCTGAGCCAATCAATCCTGAAAATGAGGAACTATGGGTCTCTAATGAAAGCCACTGAGATGAAAATGAATTGTATTTGACCAATGTTGTTCACCAAGTACAATGTTCTGTACACAGTGGGTGTTCAACAGATTCAAGACAACAATTCAACAAACACTTATTAAGCACTTTCTCTGTGGAAGTCAAGTAGTGATTGGAAGGGTGGCTCTGAAGTCAGGAAGATCTAACTAAGATCAAGTGCTGACTTTGTTACCTAGTTGTATGATGAAGGGCAAATCAATTAACTTCTCAATGACCCAAGGTATCTCTCTAAGGTTTAAATGTTAAAGATGTGTTTGCTGATCTGCATCCATAGAGGAAGAAGGTTGACACATGGGGAGGTCTTTATACTGATGAAAAAATGGGTCTTCACTCAAAAATGAAAATACTGATGTGAGGACTTCCTCAAGTCTTTTGGGGAGAAAAGACACTATATAATTATGGCCCCCGTGAAGAACTTCTTGAGGTTACATCAAAAGCTAGGTTCCAAATCCCAAATAAATGAGTGAGACATAACCAAGAAGCTGGATTAACATAACTTGGACCATACTCTGATCAATTGATAAAAGAATTTATTGAACACTTACATGCCATGCACTAGCCTGGTAGTAAAACAGAAATAATAAAACAATTGTTCATTCCATCAAGAAATTTAGATTCAACCAGAAGAGATAACATAAATACATATATGCACATATGTAAATGTATACAAAAACATTTTTAAAAAGTGAATTTGTAAGAGCACCACCAGCTAAAAGATAAGGAAAGGCTTTGTATAGAAGGTGATACTTGAATTGAATTTTGAAGAAAAGAATTCAGAGCAGAATTGATAGTCTGGGAAAGTATTAAGGAGTACCTAGCAAAGGTTTAAGAGGAATAAAGAATATGAAAAGGTAGAATGATAGGATAATATGATCAGATAAGTAATTTCAAAGTTCTTGATCATAGAAAGTAGAAAACAGGAGGATAAGAATGATCTCAGGGGTGCAAATATCCCTGTGTGAACCTGAGTTAGTATGTCAGAATAGGTCATAGAAAGTGAACAGACTAAAGACCTAGTATATTAGAATATTTAAGGGACTATCAATATATATGTTGAAATTCACTAGTATCAGAGCAGGTATTGGGGTGAAGAAGATTCTGAAACAGTCACTGACCTTTGAGAAATGAGGGGAAATGACACGAGGGCTAATGCATTATTAATGATTCTGGATCCATTCTTTCTACTCCCATTTCATGAGATCCCATTAGTATTGTTCCCAAACTTTGTCTACACAAGGGCCAGCAAAATTCTTCTACCTTGGACTACTGAAGTGGCCTCAGAATAGTTTTCTTAGCAATGGCTTTAGCTTGTGCAATAAATCCAAATTGTTTTCCAAGAGAGTTCTTCTGAAGCTACTTCTAAAAGAGTTTGTAAGTTGTTGTTGGTTTTTTATCACAACATTCATTCATCAGACTAAATCCAATGCCACTTATCTCTTCCCTCTTTCCCTATTTCTGTTTCTTTTCTCATGTTCTTGGCCTCTGCTCTCCCTGTGAGCCTTCATTCTCTTCAGAAAATCTCCACTTTCTATTCTTTTACTCTGAATGTATTGCAATAATACCACCTTCTATCACCTCTTATCTGAATGTAAAGGGAAGGCAGATAGATACAATATTTACTGATAAGCCAGTGTGGTACAGTGGGAATAGTACAGATTATTGGGGCGGGGCTTAATCCAAAACCAGTGAGGAATGTATTTGATTTAGGTTCTAAATAAATGTTCAATAACAACTGCAGCATTTGTTGATAAATATTTTTAAGTACATACTGTATATAGAATATAGTTCTAGAGATTGTAGGAGATAAAGATTTAAAAGATAAAACAAGGTCCTTTTACTTTGTGGAACTTACACTATAGAAGAAGAATGTTATGAATCCATATGGTAATGATATCTCATAATGCTTAATAAGTTGTGTGTGTGTGTGTGTGTGTGTGTGTGTGTGTGTGTGTGTGTGTAATGAAATGCTATATCTGGTTCAAGGGGGAGATGATGAAGGTAAGGAGATGAGAGATTTCTCCCTGAAAAAAAGATAGGCTTAAAAATGTAGATAAAACTTCAATAGGTGAAAACAGGAAGGCAGAGGACTCATGGAGGGAGCTAGAGGATTCTGAGTAACTGATACCTAAAAAATCTTTGTTAATCCATGGAATTTTGAGAGGAGGGGGGGAGGTCTAGAAGAAGTAATGTGGGAATAAGGATTTGGAAGATGACAGAACAACCTGGGAAATAAGAAAAAAGACTAAAATTCTGGAATGAGGTTGGAAGGTAAAGAAAGACCACAGATATTATTAATGATTTACTTTGTCCTTGACTATAGTGATCTTTGGAGTCCCTGGATAGGTAGAAAGGATAACTAATAATATAAGAAAGTCCCCCCCCAAAAAAAGTGTACAAAGATGTCATTTGGCTAACAATAGGTGAGTGAAATGTTTAATGGAGTGGAAGCAGATTCCAGTAGAGTGAGAGATATCTTAAGAGATCCTTGGAAGACAAAAAAGATAGTCCTGAATGTCATAAAAATATTAAGTTGCAGCTAAAAGTGCCAATATGCTTTGATAGTTCAATATGAAAAAATATATTTCAATGATTGATCCCACTTCTAAGCATCATTACATAATGAAAATCAATTCTATGTTCAAATTCAGGAGGGATGTGATGGATTTTTTTTTTTAAATCAGTCCCACATGGTACTTACATGTGGACAATTTCTGTGTAACTTTGCTTTTCAAATGCTCTCCATGTAGGAAGAGGATCTACCCAGAAGATCTGGACATTGTAATCAAATCTAGCTTCCTCAGGAATACCACTTATATTGTCCATGTCTAATGGGGGGGGAAAGCCATTAAAAGTTACAAATTAAAAGTCATTGAGAAAGAACATAATCTTGGCAACTAACTCTTGGGAAATATTATTACAAGGGCTTCACAAAAGGCTGCTTTAAACACTGCTACTGTTCATACCAATAGAAAGAAAGGAAGAGCAAGAGGAAGGAAGGGGGGAAGGAGGGAGGTGGGAAGAAGAAAGAAAGGAAAGAAGGAAGCAAGGAAGGAAAGGAGGGAGGGAGAGAGGGAGGAAGGAAGGAGAAAGAGGGAAGGAAAGAAGAAAGGGAAGAAGGGAGTTAGGAAGTGAAAAAAGGGAGGAGGGAAGAATAAAGAAAAAGAAAGAAGGAAAGAAGGAGGGAAGGGAGAGATGGAGAGAAGGAAGGACAGAAGGAAGAGGAGGAGAAAAAAAAGAAAAAAGACAGAAAGGGAGAGAAAGAAAGGAAAGGAAAGGAAAGGAAAGGAAAGGAAAGGAAAGGAAAGGAAAGGAAAGGAAAGGAAAGGAAAGGAAAGGAAAGGAAAGGAAAGGAAAGGAAAGGAAAGGAAAGGAAAGGAAAGGAAAGGAAAGGAAAGGAAAGGAAAGGAAAGGAAAGGAAAGGAAAGGAAAGGAAAGGAAAGGAAAGGAAAGGAAAGGAAAGGAAAGGAAAGGAAAGGAAAGGAAAGGAAAGGAAAGGAAAGGAAAGGAAAGGAAAGGAAAAAAGGAGAAAGAGGAGAAAAAAGAAATAGAAGAAAGAAAAGAAGGAAGGGAAGAATGAAGGAAGGGAGAGAGGAGGGAAAAAGAAAAAGACAGAAAGACATATAAACAAAGGAAGGAAAGAAGGAAAGAAAAGTGAGATGATCATAAAACAATGAAAAGTGTATTGAATTTGGAATCACAAAGACCTGGGTCCAAATTTTTCCTCAGAGATTTATTAGCTTATGAATCCTGGTGAGTCACAGATTCTCTTGGTTTTAGAGTCTTTCTTTTTAAAATGGAGCTAATAATAACCCCTAGAGGTAACAAGGTACAGTGAATCGAGAGCTAGCTAGCTTTAGAGCCAAGGAGAACTGAGGTCAAGTCCTACCTAGGATATGTAGTAGTTGTATGTTCTTAAACAACTCATTTTCTCTTTCAGTGTTTCAGGTCTTTTTTCAGGGACTTTCAATTGAAAAGTCCCCCAGTAGATAAGATGACTGGTTCTAAATCAAACAAAACCTACCTATCTCACAAAGTAGTTATATGTGTTAAATGAGATAATGTATATGTATATATATATATATATATATATATATATAGTAGACTGCAATCTTAAAGTACTAGATAAATATCAGATATCATCATCATCATCATTATTGTTGTCATAATTATGATTATTACTCCCTATCTTTGTAATCTTAGTCGTTATTGATCTCTCCAGACCTCTTCTGTAAAATAAGCAAATTGGACTAATCAACTTCTGAAGTCTCACCTAGCTCTAAATTTATCATCATAAAGAGGTTGAAAAAAGAATGATGGGATACTAGATTTGATCATTAACTATATCACTATGACATTTAGTGACATTTAGTCAATGAGCCTTCTCTATACAGGGAGAGGAGAACACTGCATGTTTCTCTATACATTCTTTAAAATCCTCTGTTGTATGGCATTTTGCAAAAATATCTATTGAAAACAGAAGTCTCATGGCCCTGATGGCAAATCCTGAAATTGCCTACTTTTCCAACAACCTAAACTCTCAGCTACATGCTGCTGTGACTAGAGAACATTTTGCACAGAAGTTAGGCTTCAAATAGAAATTATTTCAGAGGTGCATTGCTGGCTACATCTCCAGGACGCCTTGACAAATATTCAGGTAGTAAACAGCTTGAGAGAAATGGGGCCGATAAACTTACTTCAAATGTTTATAGAAAATAAACTTGACACTACTGAGACACTCTATAGTATGTGTCAGTATATCACAGGAATGCCAATCCTTCAAAGACCAAAGACCTGAGCCCAAAATGTACCCTATGTCTTTTTTTCAAAGCTACCATAACCAAATCAAACATTTAGACAACATAGAACAGCAAAAGGCACCATGGAGATCACCACCCTGAAGGGTGATAGTGAAAGTCAGAAGTTATTAATATCCATTTGAAATTTGCTTTTGTGGTTCATGATCTCATCCCAGTCATTTCATTGATTTATAACATGGTAATCCATCACCATCATTCATTACACTCCACTTCTATTCAGGGCTCTGACCCAGTCTTTTCCTTTCTCCATATTTGCTCTCCAGAACTCATAGGCAAATTCCCTCAGGGGCCCATCTTGATTTCCCTAAATCTGTAACTCAATTGTTTCTGTCTTTGTTTATTCTGGGGAATGCTTTCTTAGGGATTGTCCCCATATCTAAATCAGTCTTGGGTTATTTTTACCCTGGGAGTCAACACCTTTTCATGTGTTTAAAGCCTGTGGGAAGTAGGAGGAGCCCAAAAGTAGTAGGCCAAACCATTCTTTGGTTTAGCCCCTCATGGTATTTTTCCTCACAAAGCCAGACCTCCCTTTTGTTCTAAAGAAATACAACCCCACTCTCACCCTCTACCACCAACCCTGAGCTGCTGTAGTACACTAACTTCTAAAACGGTTCTGTATCATGCTAGAATCATTCTATCCAATTTAGTGGATAATCCTTGGGGCAGAGGCCAAGCTTCATGTAGAATGCAGCTGGTAGTAGCTTGTTCGGTAGCAACCAAAGACAGGTGGCTTGTCTTGCCACATATCTACAGATATTATTCGGCAATATAATAGTTATGCATAAGTCAGGAATGGTTTCTTTTTTTTTTTAGTTGACCAAAATTTTTTTCAGGGTTTCTGCATTACAATATTTCTTCGTTTCCAGAAAATGAAAGTTAAGGTATAATTATTCATTCATTGCTAGTTTGTTTGTTTGTTGTTTTTATGGACGGGGTTCCTATTACAATTCAGGAATTTGAATTTTACATAGATTCAGGGGGTTGAAAGTTCTTAAAAAAACTACCCAATTAAACATGGAGTAATTTTACATTTTGCATTTTATTTCATTTTTAGAACTAGGAGAATCTAGTTCCTCATTTTAAAGATGGGGAAAATCACAACCACAACAACAACAATAGTAGCTAGCATTCATATAATCCTGTAAAGTTCATTAAGTGTTTTATATATGAAATTTTGTTTGATTCTCACAATAACTTTGTATCCCTAATTTACAGATGAAAAACCAAGTGACTTGGCTAAGGTCACATAACTAGAGAGTATCTGAGATAGAATTTGGATATGGGAATTTGTGACTTAGTCTAGTGCTCTATTCATGGCACCACTTTCCTACCATTAGGAAAAACGGAAGAGGTTTAACTAAATGATTTCTAAGATCTCTTCCAGAAATAAAATTCTATCATTAACATTATTCTATGAATAAAAATTCAAATGACCAGAGTTTTCTAATATGACATTATTTTATGGAAGATAAGAATGAGCCAGGGAAAAAGCATCATTACTTTATATTTAATTGTCTAGTATATTTTGCTGCTCTTAAATGCATGTCTTGATCTATATCTGAATTGGTATCCCCAATGCCATTCCTTCTACTTTTTGATTCTATCTAAGAGCCTACCAACTGCGTTATTATTATAAAATAAAAGTTCTTAACCTAGGGTTCATGACCTTTTAAAAAATTTGTGTAACTATATTTTGACATAATTGATTTCTTTTGAAATCCTATTTATTTTATTTTATACATTTATAAACTTTCTGTTAAGGGATTCATAGACTACCAAAGGGATCCATGATACCCAAAGGTTAAGAACCTCTGTGGTCATAGCTTACATTTATCTTAGTATTCTACAAAGAATCCACAGCATGGTACATTGGGAAGAATGACTAACATGTAATTAGAGAGGATAGATGGCACAGTGGATAGTACAGAACCTAGACTCAGACAGTTGGTAGCCATGTAATCCAGAATAAGTCACTTAACTCTTTTTGCCTCAATTGCTCATCTGTAAAATGACTTAGAGAAAGAAATGGTAAACTACTCCAATATCTTCACCAGGAAAACCTTAAATAGGATCATGAAGGCCAGATACAACTGATTTTGGTTGGTTTTTATCCTTACTGAAATGGTATTTTGCTTAAACACACTTTACGCCGTTCTTCTGTTAATGTGGGTTAATCGTATGACCGCGGTGGCTGGCACGAGATTTACCAACCCTTTTTATTATAATTTAATCAAACTTTCGTTTATTGCTCAGTGTTAGTCACTGCTGTATCCCTTGGGGGTGTGGTTAAACAAGGTGTCATGGGCTGCTTTGAGGAGTGTGCCTGATACATGCTCCCTAAAGCTTAGGTTAAGTTTTAAGGGCATACTCAGCGGATTGCGGAAACTTGCAAGTGTAGGTCTAATACCACAAAACAAAGATAACTCATTCTATTATATGCAGTGATTGTATATTGTCAACCGGACTGGAACTAGTCTCTAACCTGAGGGTAACCTGAGCTGCACTAAGCAGGCTAGATAGAAGAGAGAAAGAACACACACACAAGTTTAATTAATTTCAGATTGAGGAAAAGACACCGGCAGGAAAAAACCCAGAATCAAAGAGACCCTTAAAAGAGATCAAATCAATTTGGAATTAATCATTAAACTAGAATTCTGATCCTCTTTAAAAAATTCTAAATTTGTAGCAAATCAATTAAACTGATACCATAAAAGTGATCAGAGAAAAAAGAAAGAATCTTTATATTCTAAAATATTTATGGTAGTTCCCTTTCTAATAGCAAAGAATGAGAGAATGCCATCAGTTAGGGAATGGCCAAACAAGTTGTGGTTTATGATTATAATGGAGTACCATTGTGTTATATGAAATGACAAGCAAGATGATTTTAGAAAAATGTGGAAAGGTTTTTAATGAAATAATGAAAAGCAAAGTGAGCAGAACCAAGAGAACATTGTATACAGTAACAATAATATTTTTACAAGAATAATTGTAACAACCAAGTTATTCTGAGTAATACGTAAATATTCAAATCAACTGTAAAAGAGCTATGAAGGAAGATGCCTGAGAACTAATAAAAAGAAATACACACATATTTATAAATATACATATCTACTTATAAATCTGCATTAAATGGTAATCTTTTTCTAGTGTAGAGGGAGGAGGGAGGGAGGAAAATAGTTCAGGACTTAAAATGTAAAAAACATAAGTAAACTAAAAATTTTATTAAAGCTTTTTATTTTCATAATATATGTATGGACACTTTTGCAACATTGACCTTTGCAAAACCTTGTGTTCCAAATCCCCCCCCCCTTTTCCCTATCTCCTCCCTTGCATAGCAAGCAATCCAATATATTAAACTAAAATTTTTTTATTCATTTTTTCAAATTATCCCCTCCCTCCCTCCACTCCCTCCCCCCATGACAGGTAATCCCATACATTTTACATGTGTTACAATGTAACCTAGATACAATATATGTGTGTAAATAACATTTTCTTGTTGCACATTAATTATTAGCTTCTGAAGGTATAAGTAACCTGGGTAGATAGACAGTAGTGCTAACAATTTACATTCACTTCCCAGTGTTCCTTCTCTGGGTGTAGTTATTTCTGTCCATCATTGATCAACTGGATGTGAGTTGGATCTTCTTTATGTTGAAGATTTCCACTTCCATAAGAATACATCCTCATACAGTATTGTTGTTGAAGTGTATAGTGATCTTCTGGTTCTGCTCATTTCACTCAGCAACAGTTGATGTAAGTCTCTCCAAGCCTCTCTGTAGTCCTCCTGTTGGTCATTTCTTACAGAGCAATAATATTCCATAACCTTCATATACCATAATTTACCCAACCATTCTCCAATTGATGGACATCCATTCATCTTCCAGTTTCTAGCTACAACAAAAAGAGCTGCCACAAACATTTTGGCACATACAGGTCCCTTTCCGCTAAACTAAAATTTTTAATAAAAAAGATACTATGTATGTATCAAAGTGTTATATAGGTAGGTAGATAGATATTGTTCTTCTGCCTTAGAAACATAGTTCTCATAACTGTATTGCTCCATTTGGTTGACAAATGTGCTAACGTAAAATGTGTCTATTCTGGATGAATGGTATGACTGGAGAAACAAACCTAAAAATTACATTTGCCCAATTGAAAAAAACCAAAACAAAACAAAACAAAAACTCAGTCTTCAGCTTGCCCTTTTACATACATGCCCTTTTACACTGGTATCAAAGATGAAATGAAAACAAGAAGTGAAGTTATAGGTAAAGTCCAAACAAATTTGGAATCACAGGTTGAGGGAAAGATTTCAGAGATTATGTCATTAGTCTAGTCTTTTCTGAAATAATGGGTCCAATCTTTGTTTAAAGGCTTCCAGGAGAAAGGATTGCACAGAGTCTTAGTGTTCATTTTATCTTTGGACATCTTTAGGGTCACAGAGCTATCAAACAATAAGATGTTAGGTGTAAGATTAATCTTATTTTTAAAATTTAATTGAATGCACTTGAACAACATTTCTTTAAAAAAGAAAATTAATAGCATGGAGCAGCTAGATAGTACAAAGGATGGAGCACCAGCCCTGGATTCAGGAGAACCCAACTTCACATACTTAACATTTGCTAGCTGTATGATCCTAGTAAGTCACTTAATCCTAGTGCCAAAATTTTTTTTAAAATAGTGCTTTAAGGAATTATTACATTGTTATCTTTGTGTGAGCTCTACTTGTGCTTCATATATCTTTAAAATATTCTTTTGAAGCCTAGAACAGAAACAAGGGTGATTAGAGTTAGAAGCTACTTCTTGAATGAATAAATTTCAGCCATAGAAAAGTATTTTTCCTATCAGCTTCTTCCTATTTTGACCCAATATATCAGATGAAAATTTTATGAAAAAATGATTTCTATAAATATAAAATATATAGGAAGACTATCATAATATAATTAAATTTGGCAAAAAGATGATGCATCTTTTGGACTGCATCCAAAGGGTTACTGAAGCACCCAAAGGATCTTTTAATAGATGGGTTTACCAAAAGCCTCAGCTTTGGGGATTAAAAACTATTTGACAAAAACTGCTGGTAAATTTTGAAACTAGTATGGCAGAAACTAAGCCCTGACCCACACTTAACACCCTACACCAAGATAAAGCTGAAAAGAGTTCATGATTTAGCCATAAAAGTGATATTATAAGCAAATTAGAAAATACAGTTTACTTCTCAGATCTGTGGAAAAGGAAAGAATTTTTGGCCAAGGAAGAATTGAAAATCATTATTGAACAAAAAATAGATCATTTTGATTATATTGCTAAAACGTTTTTGTACAAACAAAACTAATGCAGACAAGATTAGAAGGGAAACAATAAATTGGGAAAACATTTTTATATTCAAGGGTTCTGATAAAGGCCTCATTTCTAAAATATATAGGGAATGGACTCAAATTTATAAGAATTCAATCCATTTTCCAGTTGATAAATGGTCAAAGGATATGAAGAGACAATTTTCAGATGAAGAAATTAAAACCATTTCTATTCACATGAAAAGGTCTCTAAATCACTATTGATTAGAGAAATGAAAATTAAGATAACTCTGAGGTACCACTACACAATTCTCAGATTGGCTAAGATGACAGGAAATGACAATAATGAATGTTGGAGGGGATGTGGGAAAACTGGGACACTAATACATTATTAGTGGAATTGTGAACGGACCCAACCATTCTGGAGAGCAATTTAGAACTATGCACAAAGGATATCAAATTGTGCATATTCTTTAATCTAGCAGTGTTTCTACTGGGCTTATATTCCAAAGAGATCTTAAAGGAAGGAAAGGGACCCACATGTGCAAAAATGTTTGTGGCAGCCCTCTTTGTAGTGGCAAGAAACTGGAAACTGAATGAATGAATGCCCATCAGAGAATGGCTGAATCAGTTTATGGTATATGAATGTTATGGAATATTATTATTTTATAAGAAATGATCAGCTGGATGATTTCAGAGAGACCTGAAGAAACTTATATGAACTGAGGCTAAGTGAAATGAGCAGAACCAGGAGATTGTTGTGCATGGCAACAAGAAGATTATATGATGATCAATTCTGATGGATACGGTTCTTTCCAATGATGAGATGATTAAGGCAGGTTCCAATGATCTTGTGATGATAAGAGCCATCTATACTCAGAGAGAGGATTGTGGGAACTGAGTGTGGATCACAACATAGCATTTCCACTCTTTTTGTTGTTGTATGTTTGCATTTTATTTTCTTTCTCATTTTTTCTTTCATTTTTCATTTGATTTTTCTTGTGCAGCAAGATATTGTATAAATATGTATGCATATATTGAATTTAACATATATTTTACCATGTTTAATATATATTGGATTACTTGCTATCTAGTGCAGGGGGTGGGAAGCAGGGGGAGGAAATTGGAATGCAAGGTTTTGCAAGGGTTAATGTTGAAAAATTATCCATGCATATCTTTTGAAAATTAAAAAAACTTTAATTAAAAATAAATAAACTCAACTTACTTACAAAAAAAATAGATGGGTTTACCTATAAGTCTTTCCCTCAAGAGTAAATACCTACAGTAGGTATTTAATGGTAGCTTTTTTTTTTTTTTTTTTTTTTTTTTTTGCAAAGAAAGGTTCCAGAAAAAGAAATAAGACCCCAGGCAACAAACCAATCTTGTCCTAACCAAATGTGAGAGTCACAGAATAAATTCTTTTTTTTTTTTCTATGATCTGGCCATTTGTAATACTTGATATTCCTGGAAACCATCAGATATATTGTGATTATCATCTCTACTCCTTACCAGAAGCAGACATCAAGGCCAACATTGAACCAATGTTTTTAAGGCTTTAAAAATTACTACTATAAAAGTGTTCTGATATTTACCACACTCAAGGAGTGGCTTTTTAAAAAAGAGAACAAAAGAAAGGAAGGAAGGAAAAGAAACTATCCCCCAAACCCCTCCCTTGTATTACCACAGAGTAAAAAAAGAGAAGGCTATTGTCCTCAGTGAAGTATTGTCAAATAAATCTCTTTAGTTTACAACTGGAATTTTCAATTTTGCATGGTTTCTACTTTTCTTCTTATAAGTAAGTCTATCTACCTATCTACCTATAATTCTATACCCAATTCATTGGCTGATTTTCTCTCTTTTATTGATAAAAGTCTTTAAAAATGTGAATTTTATTTTAAGTACTTCTTTGTGGTGTAACAGAAATGTGATATATTGCCTTATTGTCATTATCCTTAAAAGAAATGACCATTTCTATTATTTGTTCTTTCTTAAATCTTTGTGGTCTGGATGTGATCCTTTGGTTTTAAAGGCTGTGCCATTAGAATATAATTTCTGAGATATCCAACAAATCTGGAAAAGCTGTATAGACAAAATGATATACTACCATCTCAGAAAGAGACTAGTTAAGTTTAGAAAGACTCATCATCAAAGACTAAGCACTAAGGAATGAGATTCTGACCACAGAAACTAATGAAATCATCTACTCAGAAATAGATTTTTAAATTTAATTTTATTTTGTTTCCAGTTCTGAATTTTCTTCTTACCTCCCTCTTACCCACCCATTAAGAAAGTAAGGAAAACAAATATAAATTTGCTTAGTAAATATGTACAAATAAATATGTACTATATATAAGTATGTATAGTAAAGCAAAACAAATGAGAGGGCATCTGAATATACCTCAGTCAGTATTCTGAATCCATTACCTTATCCTCTGTCAGGAGTTGAGTAACATGTTTTCATTATGAGTTCTTTAGAATTTTGGTGGACTATTGTATAGATCAGAGTTCCTAAATCTTTCAGAGTTGTTTCTCTTTACAACATTATTGTTGTTAAATAGTTCTCCTGGTTCACTTCACTTTGAATATTTCTTACAAGTCTTCCCAGGTTTTTCTGTCACCATTTCTTTCATCATTTCTTTTGTTGTTGTTCAGTAGTTTTTCAGTCATCTCTGATTCTTCTTTGTGATCCCATTTGAGATTTTTCTTTGTTAATATTTTATTTAAAATTAAAAAAATTAAAAATAAAAAAACATATTTAAATTTTAAAAATTGTATCAATATTCCTTTAGGATATTATCCTTAGTTTTCTTTTTTGTTTGTTTTGATTCTTCCTTTATGTTTTAGGTATCAAGATCATTATTGTATCATGAAAGGAAATTGATAGGATACCTTGTTTTCATATTTTTTCAGTTTATGCTGAAATTGAAATTGTTTGTTAAATGTTTAATGTTTAATGTTTAAAAGGTTCACCTGGAAGGTAGGTGGCCCAGTGGACAGAAAGCTGGCTATGGGAAAAGATCTGAGTTCAAATGTCAACTTGGCCACTTATTATCTCTGTGATCCTGGGAAAGTCATTTAACTTGTTTCCCTAAGTTTCCTCAACTGTAAAATGGGATAAACAGTACCTACTGCACAGGGTTGTTGTGAGAATCAAATGAGATAATATTTGTAAAGTCCTTAGCACACTATCTGGCACATAGTAGATATTATATAAATGTTTATTCCCTTCCTTCCTCTCTTTTTTTGGAGGGGGAATTGAATTTTTGAAATGAATTTTTGGCTTGTTCAATTTCCTTTTCTAAAATAAGGCTATTAAAGTACTCTAGTTCCTATTCAGTTAATCCAGGCAATTTAATTTTTGTAAATATCCATTCATTTAACTTATATTTCAATTATATTAGAATATAGTTAAGCCAAATAGCTAATAATTGCTTTTTTGCCCCTTCATTGACAGTGAATTCATATTTTTCATTTTTGATATTAGTAATTAATACTTTAAAAAACCAAATCAGAAATTTAAAATGGGATCACATTTATTTAATTGTGTTATTTTTCAAAAAAAAAATCTCCATTTAGTTTTTGTAATTTTTAAAAATTAATTCAATGTGGTCTTTCTTTTTAATATTGCTAGCAGTTCTTTTGATTTTCAGGATTTCTATTTTGGTGTTTAATTGGAGGTTTTTAGTTTGTTAGTTTTCTAGAGTTTTTTTTATTTCTATATCCAATTCTCTTTTCTCTCTTTTATTGATAAAAGTCTTTAAAAATGTAAAATTTATTTGAAGTACTTCTTTGTGGTATAACAGAAATGTGATATATTATCTTATTGTCATTATCCTTAAACAAAATGACCATTTCTATTATTTGTTCTTTGACCCATCCAGTCTTTATGGGTTTTTAGTTTCTAATTAATTTTAAATTTTTGCCTAAAAGGCCCTTTATTGAAAATACTTTTATTGCATTATGATCAGTAGAATGCCAATTCAATATTTCTGCTCTTCTGCATTTATTTGTGAGGTTTTTCTATCCTAATACATGATCAATTTTTTGTGAAATAACATTGAATAATTAGAAAATGGGTATATTCCTGTCTTTGTTTAGTTTTTTAAAAAGAAAACAATATTATGTATACAGAAGAAGAGAGGATTCAACATAAAATAATGAATTTTCATTTCAAGAAAACTAAATAATAAATGCTATATATTATCTTTGTAGGTTTTCTTTTGTTCTTTTACTGTGCACTTTTTATACAATCTTTTCCCTCTCTTCTACTCTTCAAAGAAGGCTATAATTAAGTGTGTGTGTGTATATATATATATATATATATATATATATATATATATATATATATATATATATACACACATATATATGTGTGTATACATATTTATATTATATAGCCACACTCATATACATACATGTAAGACTGTGCTATTCTTATTTCTACTTGTCATCTATTTCTTTCAAGGTGGATGGCATCTTCATAAGTTCAAGTCTTTCAATGTTTTTCTAAGTCAACCAACTCATCATTTCCTATACTATAGCAATATTTCACTCCAATCACATTCTATCTGAGAGATTATCTATGAAAGATTTGCTAAATAGGTTTTATTTATAAAAGAAATTTTAATTTAAAATAATCAAAATTATGCATTGTACATTTCAACAATGTTCTCACTTTATAATATAGTTTAAAGTCTGATACTATGCTTCTTTTATATCATCTGGCTTCTGGTTTCTTAGAAGTTCTTGATCTATTATTCCTTCAAATGAACTTTGTTATTATGTTTAAGTCAGTAAGATAAATTTTTAGTAATTTAATTCCAATGACATTATATAAATAGATCAGTTTAGTAAACTGTCATTTTTATTATATTGGCTTCACCTACTCACGAATAATAAATATTACTTCAATTATTTAAATGTAACTTTTTCTGAAATCATGATTACTATGCCTGTTTTTTTATATAATAAATTCTCCTTTGACCTTTATTTTATGTATCTCTCATTTTTATAGCATTTTCTGAAAGTAGTATATTGTTGAATTCAAAATTTTAATCTACTATCAGTTTCCATTTTATGGGTAAATTCATCTCATTCACATTTTAAGTTATAATTACTTAAATATTTTTCTCCTTCTTACCCTATTCTTATTCCTCCTTATTCCTTCACTTTATTTTTATGTGCTACCCACTCCTCCAAGAATCCCTCCCTTATCTTCTTCTCCAATCCTATTCCTTTCCCCTGTTGTTCCTTTCTGAATTTAGAAAATTGTTAAGCCCTTGTAGATATATGTTGTTTCCTCTTTCCCATTCCTGATGAGAGTAAGGTTTTAGCACTATCTGCCCTTTCCCCTACTAGCTTCTTCTGTATCAAGATGTTTTTTAAACCTCATTTGTATAATTGCTCCTTTTTTTCTCTCTATAGCTTCATTTTAGAATTACTTCATAATACCGAGCTCAGCCCAAGCTTTTCTTTCAAATTACCGAAGTAAAAATGACACTCATAAAAGAACTGATAATATCTTCATATATAAAAAGTAAACAATTTGACCTTATTGAGTTCCTTATAATTGGTCTTTGTTCTTTACCACATATTTCCCCTGGATGTTATATGTTGAATTCTGTCCCCCCCTTAAGTTCTGCTATTTTTTCCCCACAAATATCTTAAAGTCTTTCAGTTCATTAAATGTCCATTTTTTCCATTATATATTATACTTAACTTCACTGGGAAAATTATCCTTAGTCATAATCCCAGCTCTTTTGCTCTATGAAATATAATATTCCTCATCCTACAATCCTTTAAAGTAATAGTGGCTAGGTCTTGTGCAATTTTTTATTGTAGATTCATGATATTTTAATTGTTTTTTTTCTCTTGTTGCTTCCAATATATTTTCTTCTTAATCTAAGAGCTTTGAAACTTGACTATGATTTCCTATAAGTTTTCCTTTCAGGAAAATTTCTTTCAGATGGTGATTGGTGGATTTTTCCTTTTGCTTTGGCTTCTAGTTCTAAAATTTCAGGGCAATTTTCCTTGATAAGTCCTTGTAATATTGGATAATGATTTTTTTATCATACTTTTCAGGTAGTTGAACTATTCTTCTATTAGTTCTCTCCAATCTATTCTCCAAATCTATTGTTTTTCTGACATGTTTCTCATTCTCCTGTTAGTTTTTCATTCTTTTGATTTGCTTTATTATTTCTTTGTATCTTAGAACATCATTAGTTTTCCTTTGCCCAATTCTAGTTTTCAAGGAATTATTTTTTTAAGTTTTTGAACCTCTATTTCAAGTTGGTTCATAATTTCTTTGATTTTCTTGGGGTTGCTCTTTTTTCTGATTTTTAAAAATCTCTTTTAATTTTTAAAGTTCTTTTTAAATTCTTCCAAGAAAGTTTTTTATGCTTCAGACCATTTGATGCTTGTCATTGAAAAAGAGGAATTTTTTTTAGTTCCATTATTTTCCTCTGAATATGAAACCAGATCTTCTCTATCCCCATAATAGCTATCTATGGTTGGATTCTTCTTTGTTTATTCATTGTTGTTTATTTTTTGTTTTGTTTTGTTTTTATCAGCTATTAAAGTGATCAAGTTTAAGCCCTGAGGTATGAGAAATAATGTCCCAAGCTCAAGTCTTTCTTACTATTATTTTCTGAGTCTGTTACAGGACTCAGTCTTGGGCTCTCCTCTCCATGGATTACACTGTTCTATAAATGACCTTACTCTCTGCAGTTCCTCTGGTGGACTGCAAATTACAATAGTCCTCACTTCCCTGAACTGAATCACTGGACTCTTGTTGTCCTGAAAATGCCCACAGCCAGCAGGGTCCCTGCCCCTCTGCTATTGCACTCACTAAATGAGTACTAGCTCCTTCTTTCCACAACTACAGTCCAGCTTCTTTGGTCTGCACCACAGTGGTTGGCATTCCCCAACAGTGGAAGCTTCTTCAATCTTCTCCCACTCAGCTGTCAGACTCCCACATAGTAGAGAGATGAAAGTTTCTAAGGCTGAGGCTGCCTCGAAACTCCAGCTGCCCTGAGGGTTTATTGTTTGTTGATTCTGCAGAGTTGGCCTGGAGGTGTTTGCACTTCACTCAGGCTGAACCTCTGCCCCAGGAGGTCAGATCTTTCCTGAGGTTTTTATAGGTTGTTTTAAGAGAAGAACTATTTTACTCAGACTGCTGTTTATTTCCAATGCTTTACATTCCCTCTGAATCAATGCTTTATCTTTTTCTGTGGAAATTTGGAAAGTCTACTTTGCCATCTCCCCAGAATCCTCTTGTTATATTCCTTTCAATTCCAATTCAATGTTTTCCAGATGTCTATCATATGAAACTTTTCTAAAATTCTATTCAAGTTTCTTATTTATTTTTATTTATTTATTTGGTTAGATTTATCTACCTCTGAGAGAGATAAAGTAAGGTTCTTAATTATTATAGCTTTATTGTCTATTTTTCTCTATAACTCATTTAATTTTTCCTTTAAGAATTTGAATACTATACCAATTGGTACATATAAATTTAATATTGCTATAAACTGATTGTCTATGATATCATTTAATAAAATATGATTTCCCTAACTTAGCTCTCTTAATTAGGTTTATTTTTATATTTGTTGTTACATTATGATTGCTATCTTTGCATATATATATATATATATACATATACATATATATACATGCACATTTATTAAATCATAATAGTCTACTCTGACCATATATTTTTATTTCAAGTGTGTTTCTTGTAAACAACAACTTGTTGGATCCTGGTTTCTAATCTATTCTGCCATCCTCTGTCATTTTGTGAATGTGTATATTCCACATTCCACATTCACAATTATGATTATTAATTGCATATTCCCTCCATCTTATTCGTTTATATTTTCCTCTTTTTTCCTGCTCTTTCTTTAAGTGTTTGTTATGTTTCTGATCTCTCTTTTAATCTATTTCCCCCTTATACCTCTCTTTTCTCCCTTAAAACTATTTCTACCCTGTTTCCCCACTGGATAAGATATATTTCTATACTTAACTGTATGTGTGTTCTTCTCTCCTTTGACCAGGTCAGATGAGATTGAAAACGAGTGTCATCCACTTCTCTTCCCCTCCCCATTTCATCTTTCTTATTGTTACTCAATTTATGTGAAATAATTTTCTCTATTCTTCCTCTGCTTTTCCTAACCCCCCATCCTACCATTAGTGCAGTCTTCTTTCTCAGCCTTTTTATTCTTCCTTTAAGATCTGCAAAATAACACAATCACTCCCAACTATTACCCTTGATGATGATTGAATTCTGAGGAACTACATTTATCTTCTTCCATATAAAAATATAAACAGTGCAACCTCCCTTATGATTTTTTGCTCATTTTAACCTTTTACATTTCTCTTAATTCCCTTGTCAAATTTTCTCTTCAGCTTTGGGTTTTTTTTTTTTTTTTTTATCAGAAACAGTTGGAAGTTGCCTATTTCATTAGAGATCCATTTCCCCCCTACAGCATTATATGCAAATTTTCTGGGTAAGTTAGTTTTAATTTTAAGCTTAGTTTTTTGCTTTCTAGAATTTCATATTCTAATCTCTACACTCCTTTATAGTAGGACCTGCTGTCTCTTGGGGGATTTCTTTCAGGAGAATACCAGTGAATTCTTTAAATTTCTACTTTGTTCTCTTGTTCTAAGATATTTGATCAGTTATCTTTTATACTTTCTTGAAAAATGATGCCCGGCACTTTTTTTTTTTTTTTTTTTGGTTTTAGATTTTAGGTAATTCAGTAATTCTTAAGTTATCTTTTCTCAATATTTTTCAATTATTTTTGCAGTAAGATACCTCATATTTTTTTTCTATTTTGTCTTTAAACTTTGTTTTAATATTTCTTGATGTCTTGGAATCATTAGCTTCTATTTAATCTATTCTAATTTTCAGGGAGGTTTTTTTGAAGAAACATTTTGTAACTCTTCTTTCAAGCTATTAATTTTCTGGCCATATCTTTCTTTCCTAGCTCTCATTTCTCTTTTCCATTTTTCCTCTACCAGTTTCATTTGATTTTGACAATCAATCATTTTAATTTTTTTTAAAACTCTTGTTATCACTCTTCCAGGAATTCTAGTTGGACTTACATCCAGACTACATTTTTTTTCTTTGATGCTTTGTTTATGTTTTTGAGTCATTTCCTTCTTCTGAGTTTGTATTTTGAGCTTCCTTATTGCAATAATATCTCTTTAGAGTGGGACTCTTTGTTTGTCTTTTTGCTTATTCTTCCAGCCCAGTTGTTGAATTTGAATAATATTTTTAATGCTAGGATTTGTACACTCTTTGGGGGAATGCCTGACCTGAGCTTCTCTGTATGCTTACATCATTCTGTTGTTTTTAAAGCTCAGGTTTGGGGCTAGTAAGCTTTTAGAACTCCCAAAGTGATAAGTTTGGATGAAGTATGCTTGTCACCCTTCTGATCTGATTTCTCCAAGTTCCTGACTCATATTTAATTCTCTCAGTTTATCCTTGTTTAGGAATTTCAAAAGATCGATGCAAGATTAGCCCCTGTTAGCCCATTGGAAGGTTTTGCAGATTCAGCATGATGAAACTCCAGGCTCCTCTTTGTTCTGATACCTGCCCTGGTTGTATCATTGTAGGTTTCTACCCTAAACTTGAAGCTAGAACCAAATCCCTGCTCTCTATTCCAGGGATAAAAGCCACAGAATTACTGTTTGACTCTGAACTTTTTTTTTTTCTTGCTCAACATATGTCCAGGATTCACTTATGATCACTTCTCTCTGCCACCCCTTTTTGTCAATCTCCCTTAGTATGATTGGCTAGAGGGTAACTTAGCCCTCATTCCTTCATCTTGAATTAATTTAGAAATCCTCTGGGATCTCTTCCTGCCCAGACATTTCCAATCCTGGAGCCCTGTCTCAGCTCTCCTTTAGTCTCACTGCTACCCAGACCCATCTCCTAGTGTCCACAGGCCCTTCTGTTTGTTGCCTTAAGGCACCTGAGCCCTCTCAAAATGACTCATTATGATTTTTTTGTGTGACTTTCCCAATCCTAATCAGGTATGGTACATTTCCTGGATCTTTGTGAAGGAGGTTTGGTGGGAAATCTAGGCCATATTTCTTTCTACTATTCTATCATCTTGACTCAATCTCTCCTAAGATGTGGATTTTGATCTGAGTCAGGAGAAGGGATTATCTAATCAATGAAATAATAATTAAGTATCCTCCCATAGCCTCCATTTACTGCCTTTTAAAATTTTGGTGACTGATACGCATACCTTTGTCCTGTGTCTTCTTCATATTTATGCTAGAAAATTTCAACATACATGTTGATGCTCTTTCAAACTTCCTTACCTCCCAGTTTCTCAGGCTCCTAAATCCCATGACTTACTATTTTATCCCATCAACTTCAGCCTCACAGAAGGCTGATCACAAACTATTACCCATGAGTAGTGGGTAAGAAATAAATAACAAAATTAAAAACTGCCCTTCCTCTATCTAACTTACTATTTCATCCTTCTCTATGCCTCATATTTCCTAAATCTATTTTAGATTAGGCTATTATCTCTGCTCTGACTTCATTTCCAACCTTCTCCAGTCTTGACCTTATAATTAGCCAACTCTATACTATTCTACTCTATCAAATACTTTGCCCTTTTTAATTGCTGCTCATCATTTTTAGATTAACTTCTTTTTAGATTACATCTATCTTTTTTTATATTACATCTATCTCTTCAGTTCCTACTCACATGCGTATAGCCAGAAATAGAGAAAGTTAAATAATTAGACTGACTTGCTTTGTTATATATTCATGTTATTTAACTTCCAACTGGGCTGCATCTATAGCAAGGTAATCCTTTTATTCTTTTCTAATTTATTCTCTATTTTAATCCCTACAAAAGTTTGTCTAAATCATCTCTCTTCTCATGGCTTAAAGCCCTCCTTTCCCCCTCCCTCTAATTAAAAAAAAAAAAAAAACATGCCTCTTACTTAATTGAGAAAATTGAGATCCCATGTAAGCTTTCTTTTTACTTCTCTTTATGGCACCCTCCCCCCCCCCCAATCATCCCTCTCACCTTCTTCCACAAGATGGCTAATCTTTTTTTCAAGGTCAACATTTCTACATGTACCCTAAGCTCCCATTTCTTCTCATCTTCAATAGGTTACATTTTCAATCATCAAATGCACCTCCATTTCAATCTTCAATCTCTCCCTATCTACTTGTTCCTTCCCTGCTATTTTCAAACATGTACATGTTTTTCTCAACCTTAAAAAATTTTCCCATACTTTAATATCCTCCCAAGCTCTTTCTTTATTTTTCCTTCCTTTCTCAAACTCCTTGAAATACTTATCTATACTCACCATCTCTTTGTTGTCTCCTCTTGCTTATTCCTTGACTCTCAGCACTCTAACTCCTCACCTCATCACTCAAATGAAACTGCTCTTTCCAAAGTTATCAGAGATCTTTTAATTGCCTAACCTAATGGTCTTTGTACAGATCTAATTCTTCTTGACTTATCTATGATATTTGGCACTCTTGACTACTCTCTGCTCTATGTTTTCATGACACCACTCTCTCCTGATTTTTCTTCAGGAGGTGGCCTGTCTTAGGTCATTTTATCTTCTTCCTCTATACCCTCTTTCTTGGTGATCTCATTTGCTCTCATGGATTTAACTATAATCTCCATCCACATGATTCTCTGATCTACATATCTCTATTAGTTTCTTAAGTTTACAATCTTGGCATTGTCTCCAAGATTTTACTCTTCCCCACCCCACAAATTTAGTCAATTGCCAAATCTTTCCATTCCCACTTTTACAACATCTGCCTCCTCCTCATTCACAAAGCTATTGCCTAAGCTCAGGACTTCATTAAATCTTGCTTAGATGATTTTCCCAATAGGTCTCTGAATCAAATCTGTTTCTAGTCCGGTCCATTCTCGTCATTGCTGCTAACATGATTTCCTTAAATGCAGATCTAAATGTCATCTGCTATTCAATCAACTCCAGTGGTTTCCTGTTGTCACTAGAGTAAAATATTATTTTTTCTGTTTAGCCATTAGCCCTTTATAACCTGATCCCAAATTATATTCCCAGCCACATTGGACAGTTCTACCCTTCCTTTATTCTGTCGTCTAATTAAATTGGCCTTCTTTCAGTTCCTCACATACGACACTCCATCTCTCATATTTATGCCTGAGTGGTTATCCCAAACCCACGCTTAAAATGCACTCCCTATTTACCTTTGCCCTGTAGAATTCCTTTGTTCCTGTAAAACAAAACTCAGTTATTCTCTTCTGTATAAAGCTTACCTTCTCAAACTACTCTTCATTTATTTACTTTGTATTTATTCTCTTTATACCTATTCTGTATGTTCTTGGGTACAAGGATATTTTATCTCTTTTGTTAGAATATAAATTTCTTGCAAGTAGTGATCTACTACTTGCCCCTAGTATCCTTAATAGTTTCTAGCACATAGTAGGCACTTTTTAAATGATTGATTGAATCCTTTGAGAATATATAATAAAGGAAAATTTTTATTCAATGCAACATGCAGGGAAAATCAAGTTTTTACAGCATAATTCCTAAGGAAGGACTCTTCTCACAATATGAAGTTCTAAGAGATATCTGTTGTGACATTCTCACTCCACTAAAATTCAGATTTCCAAGATCCAAGATGGATCGATATCTCTGGTGCTAATAGGTGAAAGCTATAAGAGGAAGTGTACATCAAAAACAAGGTAAATCTAATAGCAAGGTTGTGAAGAGGAAGGTTTTCAACTGTTTGAAAGAGAAAGGAATAAATTTCGAGTAAGGAATGGTTTGGCCCATCCTGAATGGTTTGGCATCAGCTTCTACATCCTGGCTGAATCCTAAGAGAAAAGGACCATAGGATACCAAGTCACATGTTATTGTTGTTGTTTTCTCTTTCTCATTCTGTCTGCACGTACATTTGAGGTAAATTTTATCAATACATGAAAAAATATCAATCTTAATTGAGTCCAGAAACAGTTCAGAATAACTTCTTTCATCTCTTGCTCCCCCCCTCACCCTAACTTTCTTGGTTTTTATCCCACTCTCATTTAGCCTCTCAAAATTCTCCTCCACTCCTTTGTCATCTTCTGACATTTTCTGCCACACTAAAGACATCCCAGAATGCCTCATTTGGTGACATCACAGATAACCATGGGTTGTTTCTGGTATCCCATCTGTTCACTCAGGCATTTGCCTGAGTGAGGGTGAGATAGGAGGGGAGTTTTCATTTTAGGCTGAATTGGGAGGGGGAGAGGAGGGCCTTTGATGCGGTTTTCTATCGTGGCACTGCAGCTGTCAGTGTTGGCCGCAAGAGTGGATGATTGTCCTTGCAGCTCTCACTTGCCGGCAGTACACTGTTCTTTCTGATATTAATTGGGCTTTCATTATTCGCCTGTGCCTGGGGGCTTATGCAATGGGTACATATATACATACGTATATATAATATACATAATTTATGGAAGTACCAATAAATAAAAGTTCTTTCAAGGCTGTTTCATATTTCAAATATTCAGCGTTTCCCTTTCCTTAATTAAAAAATGTCTCCCAGCCCTGGATATTGCATAAAACTAGACAAGAAAAAGCACACTGGTTAAATCGCCTTATTTCTATATTGTGCAATTGAAAAGAAGTCTGATGCTGAATTATGGGATCTTGACTATTGTGGATAACAAGAAAAAATAATGCTCCCAAATAGTGCCTGCCTGTTGGTCCTGTGGTGTCGCCGTGGGTTTATTGTTCCACATATTATTTGCTTGTCCCTCTCTGTGAACACTTCATTGAGTCAGCAATCCTCTGAAATGAATGAGTCTGAAATTGTCTGTAATTCTCCTTTCCTTTTGGTAGGTTTGAGATTTTATCGGTTTTGAGATTTGGGAGGATGGTGGTTTCTCATGAAGTCCTCGCCTGTGTAACTGTGGACAAAATTATATCCTGCTCTTAGGACATGTTCCCATTAGGTACATTATGTCAGTTCTTTCTGAACATAGTATCATTGCATATTGTTTCACATGAAGTAATATCAAAAGTTAATAAAGCCCACATCATTTGTTTGCGGTACAACTTTCCCAAGAAAGGATGTTCACTAAAAATAATAGTTACATTGCCTGGAAAACAGTTCATAAGACTTCACCTCCATCCTTCAAAAAAAAAATAGAATTCTCTTTTATCTCCCAAGTTGTTATTGTTGTTGTTGTTGTTGTTTTGTTGTTTTTTTTTTTTCCCCATAGGCTATCTATGGCTCGCAGCAATGTATACAACAAGCTCCAACTTTGGGGCTAATGATACTTTTGAAAAAGGACTTTGTCAACAATAGTCTGAGAATTCATGAGAATTTTTCCAGGGGGGAAGTTTTTTTTTTTTTAAACAAGAAAGGAAAAAAAAAAGAAAAAAAAAAAGAGGAAAAACAGTAAAACCCTAACAGTAATTTAAGCATCATAGCATAAACAGGAAGAAAAAATAATTTTGTTTCTGGAAACCAGTAAGAATGTAATTTATTTACCAGACTGCTAGGGTTATTTTTGTTGAAACGAGTATGAAATGTTTTACTCTAATAGTGTTCAACTCATTTTTCCTCTAAATTTGAAAAGGTTCACTGAAATTAAACAACCTATAGTAAGAGGAAAATAAAAGCTATTATCTACAAGAAATAAATATAAGCAATGATGCTGCCACAATATAGCGAACACACATAACAACAAAACCCAACAATATTAGGGTGAATAACAATTCTATATGTTATTCTTAATGATAACAGTAAGAACAGTCAATTGTATGTAGTGTTTTAAGATTTGCAAAGTGCTTTGCTTAAATTCTTTCATGATTATTTCCAAATTCAATTAAGAGAGGCAGTATGTTATGGTAGAGACAGGGGGGTTGCCCTTAGAATCAGGAAGATGTAAGTTCCTTGTTCCTCTAACACATTCATCTTTCAGCGTTCAGGTAACTTTCCAAGACTAGACATTATAGACAAGTTATTTATCTGTTTCAGTGAGAGGAGATCTCCACACTAATAAAATCATGAAATGCTAATATAGTATTTTGAGGGTAGAGTGTAGTGTTTTTCCTACAATATTAATATGGAAAGAATTGACCCAATGGAATGTTTTGTGATGTCAATATAATTTTGGGTTGAAGATAATAGCCAAGTGTGAATTTAGGAGAGAAAATATACCTTTTTTTTTTTTAAATCTAATAGGACTTAGTTGTAAAATAATGACTTTCTGTTTCTAGGCACTAAAAGTGTCTCTTTCAAGCTACTTAGGAGTAAAAAGACATTATTTTCTTTGTTTTGGATTATCCATTAGACTGTCACCTTTATATAGTGGCCCCCATTTAAGTGAATAAACAACCAAAATAACTAAAAAAGTAAATAAAATGGTAAAAACAATTTAACAAACTGTTTTTACCATTTTATTTACTTTTTACAATTTAACAATTTTACAATTTAACAAACTGACAACATTAATCATTATATGCATGTGTATATATGTACATGTCTGTATGTGCACATGTGTGTGTCTATGTAGTTTCAGAGGCATGTAGCATAAGGAATAGAAGCCTAGAAGTCAGGAACATTTGGGTTCAAGATTATCTCTGACACATGCTAACTATGTAACCATAACCCCTCAGAGCTCCAGAAAACTTTCTGAAAGAACCTTAAAATCCAAAGAGCTAACAATTTTCATTTTAGAGTGAATTCCCTATATCAATGAAATAATAGATTTTAATATTCCCCCAATATGTATGTGTGCATTTACATATCATGGACACAAATACTTTATGTACATAGATATGCATAATATGTTTATATAAATATGTTTAGATATTATGAGTTTAGAGAAATCTATTTTATCCTTTAATGCATTTACTTTATTAATTTTTTACCATTTTATTTTTTTCATTTTATTTTATTCATTTAGATGGAGAATATGATATATATGAACTCATACTCTCTCCATAATTTAATAATGCTGTTATATGCAATATATATTAAATTATATTTCATTTTAAAAATTCCTAAGGTCCAAGTGAGACCTTTTGCCTGAACTGTTTCCAGATTTATTGTATATTTTGCTCTTTCATTCACACTATGTTCCAACAAATTTGGCCTATTTCTTTGCTCTGTACATTCCATCTCACACCTCAGTCCCCTTGTACAGGCATGGAACATATTCTTTCTCACCTCTCTTTCATTCCCTAGCTGCCTTCAAAACCCTGTGCAAGTGACATATCCTACAAGTCCCCTTACCCCATTTGTTTGTGCCCTCACCTAGAAATTATTTTGTTTTGATTTCACCTCTATTTATTTTTAATTTTCTGTGCTATGTTGTCCAAGGACCAGCTTTGGATTCAGGGTTCCAATATGCCTCTTACACCTATTAGTTATGTAACCATAACTTCTCAGTGTCTAGGCAGCTATTTAAGAGAACTTTATGAACAAATGTTTCTTCCAAGAGCATGTAATCTTCAGGGCTGAGATTTGATTGTTGGGGTTTTTTTGTTTGTTTTGTTTTTTGTCCTCCTGTCTTTGGGCATATATTAAATGCTCAATAAATGTATGTTGAATGAATAGACTAATTAACAAATGAATGAAAGGGGTTAAATACAGCCAACAGGTGTTCTGGGTAGGTTTCTTCCTGGGAATTATTTCCTAAGGGCACAGGTAACAGATTGGGTTCTCAGCTTAAATTTGTGCTCCTGTCACAAACTCCAGGTCACAGTCTTGGTTTATTATAATATATGCCTATGGCTCAATCTAGGGCAGATTCAGCTGATTCCCAGCCGCAGAACAAGGAAAGCAATGCTCTGTCTTCAAATAGTCTGCTAACAAAAAAAAAAAAAAAAAAAAAATGAGTCCTAGAATCATCAAACCAGGGAAGCTACGGGAACAACTCAGAGATCTTCTGATCTGAATCCTTCATTTCACAGCAAAGGAAAGGTTAATAACTCTCTAGAGGTCACACAGTTGGGCAGGGAAATGGCTCAAAATTTTTTATATATTACTTTCTCTCTAATAAGCTAAAAAAACTAAGGCTAGAGAAAAACGTTTGATTCTTTTTTTTTTAAACTTGGAATGGCATCTTCAAAAGATTTTGATTTAATATAATCTTCAAATAAATGTTAAATTTGGTATTTTCATAGAATTCCAGAGTTGGAACTTTTTTAAAGAGTAATTTTTTAAAAATTATTAAATCTGTGCTTGTGGATTAATTCTTGATTCTGGCTATTCCTCCTTTTTTATCCTCGAGCAGGCTTTCCCTCCCTCCTTGATATATGATAAATTAACTGACCCCAATACTTGATATGATTGTAATCCAGCCTGAAACTTTCATGCAGAACTCTGGTTGGTGGTGTTCTTGTTCAGCCCCTGAATGTGCCCTCACATCTATTGACTCTGGTGAGTTTATAAAGTGGAAAAACAGGAATTCAAGAAGGGCACAAAGAAGAGATAATGGGATTGCACTGTATTTCCAGGGCATGCAAGATAAAACAGGAAAATTATAAAACTTAAGCAGATAATGTATATACTGACATTCTTCTAAGCTGTTCGGGGACCTGGTTGCCAGGACTTCATCAATAATTCCAGCTAAGTTAAAATGACCAAAAGAAAAACAGCTTTGATCAGAGTTTGTTTACCATTTAGAACAGAGTTCTTTTTGTTTGTTTTGTGGCTACATTTTATAGACTTCCTTTCCATTTTCATTTCTTGGTTTCTCTTCTAAATAACCACTCCGCAAAAGTTGTTGTTGTTGTTGTTGTTTTTAATCTTCCCTATGCTACTCTGTTTCTGTTTCCCTTTCTCTGGGAGACACCCTCTATCAGTCATATTTCCCAATTCTATTTCCATTTTCAGAATTCTATTTCCAAATCCAGATTCATATTTCTAAATGTTTAATTCTTAACCATCTTTAGTTCTGTCTACTATTCCAGTGGCAAAGGGAACATGTCGGCCAGGGGTTCTCAACTTTTTATTTCATGCTACTCACTTCTTTTTAGTTTAATGTAAGCCTATGGACCCCTTCTCAGAATAATGTTCTTTTTTATGCATACAATATATTCCTTTATTCAAATATTTTACAAAAATGTTAAACAGCACAGGATGGAACATAGGTTCGAGGGAAATCCACAAAACACTTTTTCCCAAGTTGACATAGATCCATTAATGACAATTTCTGAGGAAAAGCTCTCAGAATAATGTTCTTAAATAAATAAAATACATCAATTATAAAAAAAATCAATTATGTTGAAATGCATATGTGTTTGATTTATATTTGAAGTTCATAGATCCTAGGATGAGAAGCCCTGTTATAGAGAGCCCTCAACTATATGTCAGGAAACCAATTCAAATAAATTTGCAAATGATATTCAAATTTTTTGCTATTCTAAGCCTATTCTGTTTGGGATTGAAGACTGGCTTATCCTAGTGTTGGAATTTTGTTATTATTATTATCATTATTATTTTAAAAAAATAAGACTCCTGATTCACTTTTAGATGACTATTCTAATAGCTCACATTCTCAGTTCAGATCCTCTAAAAATCTCCTGTAGCTTCTAAGTCATTGTGTAGGGCAGGCTTCCTGAGGAGTTAAGCAGGATGAGACTCTGCCTGGCTAATAATACTGTTTTGATGCTCAAAGGGCTTTGTATGGGCAATGTCCGTTTAGCATCAATAGTCTTTTTGGCCATGAAGCCATGTTCTTGCTTCAGTGTAGTAAGCTGTCAGATAAGTAGAATCACAAGGGGAAAAAAATAATTCTTAATGGACAAGAGAAAAAAGAACCAAAAATTGTCTTTGCTTTACACTTAATTTTGACGTTGATTTTTATGTAGGAATCATAAATACTGTATGAGGAAAATATTCTGTGTATGTATTTTTTAAAATTAAATGGTTATTGGATCTTTTGCCTTTTTGTACTTTATAAAAATTACTTGTGTAATATCATTGCATGTTTTAAATTATTTAAACTTATGGATAGATAAAAAATTTACCTGACATTATTTTCATTATATAAAAATTTGCTTATTTAAAATACATTTCAAAAAGACATTTTTCAAATTCATGAGTCATGCTATAAATGAAAAACATAGTTTTTTTCATTAGATATCCTGTTATAAAGACACAAATCTCCCCAACATGCAGTTTAAATTTGAGGGAAAGGAGTTCCTCTCAATATTCATATTATTGTTATTCTTGCTCTTAAGAAACTCTGGTTCAATTCATATTTTTCCGTGTTTTTTCTGTAAATAAAGGACCCAATTAAGAAATAGAAGGAAATTCATTATTCTCCTATGTTCACTTCTCTCCCCACATAGAATCTTGCCATTTTTTTCACCTTTCTTTTGACATGTTGAAATCATCTTATATGACAATTTTACCTTGGAGCATACAACAGCTAATCAGCTTTAAGCAGCTCTAAATGCAAGAACAAGATCAAAGGCAGAAGCACACATATTTCTTCACTAGCACGCCCTGGAGTTTAAAACTTCAAGGACAACTTTAAAGCTGACTTTCAGAATAAGTAGCATAAGACAAACAGCTTAATGCAGTGTAAACAGTAGCTTTGCAATTCACTTTCCTGACAATAACTCTGTCTAGCTAAGAATAAACCATCCAGGTTTAAGTCCTAAAATACACCCACAGGAAAACAAAATTCTGGGCCCAGACCATAGGCAGCTATTGTCACTTAGCTAAAATCTTTAAAAAGAAAAAAAAGAGAGAGACTTTCAAGAAGTCATTTTTGCCACGGAACTCAAGTCTGATCACCTCTTGCTTTGGAAAGGCAGTCTATTAGAGCAGAGGACTGACTGCTCAGATATAAATCAAATGCCCACTTTGCCCTATTTAAGATCCTGTGCTGGGACTCTACCCTTCAAGCTAGACAGATAAGAGTCTAGAAAAAGAGACAAAATGCCCACTCTAAGCAATATATATAGACCATAGCACTGAGCCAAGTTCAAAGCTACCAGCTCAGAAAAATAGAAATTAAAAAATAAACAAACCATTCTTTACCTAAAGCAAACAAAAGGCTGCACTCATGCATACTGTGTAATAATGTCACCGTTAACAAAACAAACCATGCAGGGGGCCTCCAACCCAGGAAGAAAACAATCCAGTAGATCCAGGGCTGGGGATTGGGAAACCAAAGTTCTAAATCACATAGCTTGTCTTGAGCCAGAAAAGACAGAGAAAAAAATGTAGATCAGGACTGACATCTGCTGGCCTTGTTAATGAGATGTACCCATTCAAAATAAGGTCTTTTAGGGAAAAGAAAAAAAAAAAAAACAACCTTCTTCTGGGGTGATATTACATCAACAGGAAAAATGCACAGTGTCAAAACTAAAGGCCATTCGGGTATCCCACCAGAATCAGTTATCAGCCATGGGACAGTAGTTATTTCTTCCTTTCTTTACAGAATTTAGACCTGAAAAGGATATTTGAGATAATTTAGTAGAAAGAAGTAGTTTGGTACATATTGGAATCAGAGGATTCTCAGTGAGCCTCACCTATTTCACCTGGAAGGTAATGGGACTGGAAGGTAATTAGGTGGTCTTTGAAGTTACTTATGGTTCTAGATCTGTGTTTCTAGCCTAAACTTTTCATTCAACACAAAGACTCAAAGAATTGAAATTACTTAATCAAAGCCTCACAGGAAGTAAATAGGAGATTGAAGATTCTACTTCAGATCTTCTGGTCCCAAATACAGTCACCTTACAGACTCTCTCTTCATGGCTGTTGGTATATTTCAGTTTATATTTTGTAGGTGATAGAGTTTTTTGCCAATCCTTTGATAGAATTCTGTTGTGTTTAAACATAATAGATACCTGGTAGGTATAAGAGGAAAATCCAAGTCTTCACAAAAACACATATTGGGGGCAGCTAGATGGCGCAGTGGTTAGAACACTAGCCTTGAATTCAAGAGGACCCTAGTTCAAATCTGATCTCAGACACTTAACACTTCCTAGCTGTGTGACTAGGCAAGTCACTTAACCCCAGCCTCAGGGAAAAGAAAAAAAAAAAAAAAACATATTGAATAATAAACTACTCATTGAAACTAAGGTACATTTCCACATGCTAATAGCTGAGCTCACATCTTATAACCATCACCTGGAAACTATAGATCCGTTGGATTTTTTATTGGACCTAAATCAAGAACAGTTATGGCCTAGGAGATGGTTCTAGTTCCTGTTTAGCCACTAATTTACTCTCTGACTTTCAGCAAGTCATTTAACATATCTCCAGACTCTAGTTCCCTTCATTTGCAAAATGAGGAAGTTAAACAACATGACTTCTAAAGTCTTTCCTACTTCTAGCTAGTCATATCCCATATTTTGTTAGAAAATCATCTTCACTCTGCCCTTCAAACCTGTTTTCTATTATTATTGTTCAATCATTTTAGTCATGTCTGTTTTTTTGTGATTCCATTTGGGGTTTTCTTGGCAAAGATACTGGAGTGCTCTGCCATTTATTTTTCCAGATCATTATATATATAAACTAAGGAAAATAGATTAAGTGATTTGCCCAGGCCACACAGCCAGTAAGTATCTGAGGCTGAATCCAGGCAAACCTGTTCATTCTCCCAACTTCCCTATTTGTGTTTATGATGTACATTAAGATATTCCCTGTCACCCAAGTTTGAAACTTTTGAGTCGTTTGTGATCCTTTCCTCTTAATCCTTCATATACAATCTACTGCCAAATATTGCCAATTCTACTTTTATCCCAAATCTCCTTCAAAGGTGGGCCCCTAAATGCTATCTCAGGTTTGTACCAGCATCTGTTCAAAGGTACAGACCATGATTTCTTCCTTTAGTGCTTTTCTTTTACAAGGCCAAACAGGGAATAGATTAGTTCAAACTAAGATGTTTAATTAAATAGAGCAGAAAAAAAATCTGCTTTAAGACACTCATAGGGGTGTACTTCACCTACAGATTCCCATATAACTTGAGAGAAAAAGCCTGAATATAAAGAGCATGAAAGCTCATATTCCTCTGGCTAGGTTCCCTAAGAATCCTTCCGTACTTCTAACAATGCTATTTACTTCTTCCTCCACTACACTGCACTATTTGTTCTTCAATGAGTTACTTCCTTCTAGTTCTCTGCTGGACTGATCTCTGCTGAATTACAGTTGGTATATACTTTTTTTTCTCCACAGTAGAGATGTCTCAGAAAATGTATATTTTTATGGCACCCACAACCACCCCACCAGTTATTAGAGTAAGTATAGAAGCAGTCAGTGTAAGTAAATAGGAAATAGGAGTAAGAGGAAACATAGAAGCTACTTGCTAAAACTGCCTTCTAAATTAATTAAGGCTGCATACAAAGACTGTGCTAAATTAAGAAAAGCCACTAGGCCCCAATAAACAGCTTTTAGCCTGCAAACTGCAGATAAGCACCAGACATATTCAGTAAAACCAGAAAAGCACTATGTTAATGAGGTAACCCTAAGGTAGTCTTAATAACTTTCAGATGACATTGATATACTAATGAGTCAACCCTAAGGTAGAACTGGATAATATTTAGTCTGCTCCCCCCTTTTTAGAATCCTGTAAGAATTGGTATCCAAAAGTCTATCCCTCAAGCTCTCTTTCAAATGCTATGGGTCCATGCTACCCAAGTAATTTTAACTCCCAATCCAGTTACTTAAGTGATTCTATATGCCTTTTACCTTCTCCATGCCTCTATCTTCCACCCCATTCTCTGTGTAGCCCCTGTATTGTCTGCCTCTATACTTTCTGTGCCTTATTAAAATGTAATTGATGCATTATTATTCATTTGCTTGACAGCATGATTTTTCACAACAAATATCCAAAGATCTGGGTTTGTTCACCCTGACTCAACTGGGACTCTTTTGTCATCCTTCTATTTAAAGCATAAATAAGACATTTGGGCTAGGATTTTATTTGCCAGCAACTACACCTACTATCCTGGAGGAGTTTAGCACCAGAAATCTACTGGTAGACCGAGAACCCTTTGCCCCTCTAGGTAGGAACCTTCTCTCAAGGCTGAGCTTAATAAAACAAGAAGCCTCAAAGGTATTTCAGCTTTTTGTGAATCAGGCCCCCAGGTACAACCAGCCACTTTGCAGAAGTCCTTCACTTAAACCTGTCTTTTGAACTTCTTTCCTTCCCAAAAAAATATCCTGGAAACTTCACTTAACAAAATTAGAACAGCTGATAGAGAAAAAGGTCACTTATCCTACCTTCATGCAGGCAGCAAAAGTGTTGTTCTCCCTTACATCTTGTATAGGCCCCCTTATTCCACAATACTGACATCACTCTGGTTATTAATTACTGTCACTCCCTCTCACTCACACCATTGCAGTTCCCTCTTCACTAGGTTCTCTACTTCCTGTCTCTCCCTTCTTCAATTCATCCTTTATAATCTGTCAAAAGAATTGCCCAAAGGTACAGGTTTGATTAACTCATTTTTCTGCTCAAAAATATTCACTGACTCTCTGTAACTTTTAGGTCAAAATTTAAACTCCTTAGCTCAGCATTTAAGGCTTTTCCACAATCTGCTTCCAAACTACAGTTATTTGTTTGTTTGTTTGTTTTCTGAGGCAATTGGGATCAAGTGACTTTCCCAGGGTCATACAGGTAGGAAGTATTAAGTGACTCAGGTCCTCCTGACTTCAGGGCTAGTGTTCTATCCACTGCACCATCTAGCTGCTACCAAAATTTTTTAAAATGCTAACTATTGCATAGTTTTTAAAGTCTTAAGTTCTAATCTACATTTTACTCCTTATTCAATATTATTCCCCTCCATATCCTTTATATTTTAAACAAAGTATTCTCAAAAGACAAGGGATCTTTTGCCTCAGTGCATTTGCACATACCATTTCTAATATTGGGAACATATTCATTTTTTATTTCCCAAGAACCCCTCCTAGTTCCAAATCCATGATCTCAGGATCCTAAGAAGCAGCCTTAAAAGCTAGAGTTTGCTGTTCTACTGTGAAGAAAAATGACTACCTCCCCAAGTCTGCTCAGCTGCTTTGTCCTGGCATGGACGTTACCAAGGGTTCTGAAAGTCTATGCCAGTAGAGAACAAACTCTGGCATGCTTTGCCAAGCTGGAAAGACTTCATCTTGGTTCTGGTGACAGACTGTGTCTGCTAGATGAAAATCAGCCTAGCCAAGTAGGCTCATCACCAGCAGGTTAGCTAATGGGTAATAAATTCTTTGGCTATGGTGAACCATGAGACAATTCAAATATGAAATGTCTCTATGTGGCCCTAGTCTGATCCCATAGTGATGTTAGTATTAAAAAAAAATAGAAAAGCAAGTAAAAGAGTGCTAAGAAAAAAGGCTTTGACCATCTATAGACATTAATTTAATTGCTGGAACCCTAAGGGCAAGACTTTGGTCCAACAACCAAAAATTGATACACTACTAAAAGAAATTAACCACAGCCATATTGACATGATCACTTGTAAATGAAACCAGAAGACAAAGAAATTGTAGTTAAATGGAAGGATGGCTCACAGGTTCTCCTTGGAAGGCTGAGCAAAAGGAGTTTGTAGAGTCAGCTTCAAATTATGTACCCCCAGGCAATGAGAAATACCATTTCATGGGACAGATGCCTGTTAATGCACAAAATGAGCCACAAACAAACAAACTGACATAAAGATAATTGCAGCTTATGTACCAGCAGCTGTGCAGAGGATGAAGAAGCAGAAAAATTCAGTGAAGAACTTGATGTGATTCTCTAAGTTACTCAAGATATTCTTAATACTTGATGACATTAACTTAAAACATGGGAGAATAATCTTCCCCAAAAGTATATAACTGAATATTCCACCTGTAACTCAATATTAATATGTTCCAAACTCACTTCTTTTTCTCCTTAAGCTTGCCATTCCTCTAAACTTCCATATTCTTTATATGGAAAGCACTGCCATCCTCCCAGCAACCTGGTTTGTAAACTTGGAGCCACCTTGATTTCCCTCTTTTATATGTCCAATTTCATTGTTGCTGCTGTCACTGGCACTGTTGTTGTTGTCACATTTCTATGAGTTGCTAAATTATACATCCTTAATTGTTCCATATTCTCCTTTCCCCCACACTGCTACTACCACCTTTACCACTTAACTGGATTATTGTAATGCTATTCCAAGTGGTCAGTCTTCATTCAATCATTCCCATCTACAATCCCATCTTTCAAACAGATGCCAAAATATTCTTCCTAATGCACAGATCTGAACATGTTATTCCCTTTCTCAGGAACTTCCAGTGGTTCCAATCACCTCTAAAGAAAAGCCAAATTCCTTAGCTAAATATCTAAGGGAGTCCTTCCATAGTCTGGTTCTAACCTCCCTTCCTAGTATTATTTCATATTAATCCCCTTCATAAATTCAGTCTCCTGAACTCCCAAACTTGACACACCATATTCCATTTTGATGATTTGTGCAAGTTCCTCCCAATAGTATTTGAAATATACTCTTTGCTAATTTCTGTCCTTCAGACTCTTTATTCAAGACTCAGGTCAGATGACAACTCTTTCAAGAAGCCATCTCTGATTCCTTCTGTTTTTACCTCTTCAAATATTTTTAAAGCATTTTTTGCTGGTCTCTCATCATTTTCTTCTGTGTAATTGTCTTTTCTGCATAAATGTGTCTAGCAGAATGTATCATGAAGGCAAGAACTATTATTGTTTCTTGAACATAGGTATAGAAATTATATTTATGATTTCATGGGTAAGGAATTCCCACATAAGGGAAATACCTCTACAGATGCAGTTCAGCTCCTTTGCTACAACTTATTGTCTTAGAGAAGTACTTGGAGTATTGAGAGGTTGAATAACTTGTTTATGATGTGATAGCCAATGTGTGTCAGATAACATTAGAACCCATATCTTTATCCATTATAGTACACAGTTTCTTTAATCATAGACATTTAACAAATGTTTGCTCAAACAAATCTCTGCCTTTCAAAATCTTTTGTTTCTATCAAGTGCTATCTCTTTCATGAAGCTTCCCTTGATGCCTTGATGAAAGCATGAGCCTATGAGTCGCAAATGTTGTCAGAGCATTTCATCTCTATTTTTCCTTTGCCCCCGTTCTTCCCTATCTTGTATTTTATTTATATCTGTACAAGCCCTATTACTCAATTGCAAGCAAATTAATTAAAATCAGGCACTTTGGAAACCGGTGTCTTTGTTTTCCCTATTGTCTAGCATAGGGCTTTGTCAATGGTAGAGTTTAATAAATAATTGTTGGATGTTCATTCCACATTACATTATTAGGTCAGCTCCCAAGTTACATTGTCTCAGAGACACTTGGGCAGTTAGATAGTACAGTGGATAGAGCACTGGGCTTGGAATTAGGACACATCCTCATGAGTTCAAATCCTACCTTAGATACTCACTAGTTACATAACCCTAGGCAAGTCACTTAACCCTGTTTGCCTTAGGTTTCTTATCTGCAAAATGAGTTGGAGAATAAAATGGCAAACTACTTCATTTTTCCCAAGAAAACTCCAAATGGGATCACAAAGAGTTGGATATGGCTGAAGTGATTCAACAAATTATAGAAACTTTTTTTTTCCAATAACACATTTTTTATTTAAAGTTTTGAGTTCCAAAGACTTTAAATTATAGGATAAGAATATACTATTTGACAAAAAATTGTTGGGAAAACTGGGAAATAATATGGCAGGAACTGGGCATAAACTAACATCTTACTTTACCAATAAAGATCAAAATGGATTCATGATCTAAGTGATACCATATACAAATTAGGAGAGCAAGGGATAATTTATCTACCACATTTTTAGAGAAGGGAGGAATTTATGACTAAATGAGAAATAGAGAATATTATAAAATGCTAAATAGGTCATTTTAGTTATATTTAATTAAAAAAAGTTTGTACAAACAAAACCAATGTAGTCAAGATTAGAAGGAAAGCAGAAAGCTAGGAAGTAAATTTTAACAGCCAGTGTTTCTGACAAAGGCCTCATTGCTAAAATACATAGAGAACAGACTCAAATTTATGATAATACAGGTCATTCTCCAGATGATAAATGCTCAAAAGATATGAACAATTTTCAGAAGAAGAAATTAAAGCCATCTATAAACATTTTAAAAAATGTTCTTAATCACTACTGATTAGAAAAATGCAAATTAAAACAACTCTGAGGTAGCATGTCATGCCCATCAGATTGACGAAGATGAAAGGAAAAGATAATAATAAATGTTGGAAGAGATGTGGAAAAACTGGGACACTAATGGATTATTGGTGGAGTTGTGAATTGATCCAGCCATTCTGGACAGCAATTTGGAACTATGCATGCCCAAAGGGCTCTCAAACTGTGTGCTTAATGTTTGATCCAGCAGTGCCACTATTAGGTGTGTATCCTAAAGAGATCATGAAAGAGAGAAAAGGACCCACATATGCAAAAATGCTTGTTAACAACTCTTTTTGTAATAGCAAGGAACTGGAAACTTAGCGGATGTTCATCAATTGGGAAATGGTTGAATAAGTTATGGTATATGAATGTAATGTAATAAAATTATGTAATATTGTAATGTAAGAAATGATGAACAGGCTGGTTTCAGAAAAGCCTGGAAGCAATTACATGAACTGATGTCGTGAAATGAGCAGAACCAGGAGAATATCGTACATAGATATAGTAAGATTATGTGATGATCAACTATGATAGACAGTTCTTCTCAGCAATATGCTGAGACAATTCTAATAAGACTTGGGATTGAAAATGCCACCCACATCCAGAAGGAGAATTTGGAGACAATGCAGATGAAAGCATATTATTTTCACCTTTTTTTGGTTTGCTTTTTCTTTTTTTCATGGTTTTTCTCCTTTTATTCTGATTTTTCTTTCATAACATGACAAATATGAAAATGTGTTCAAAATGATGGTGTATGTTTAACCTACATAAGATTGCTTGCTGTTTTGGGAAAGGGTAGGGTAAAGAAGGAAAGGAAGAAAAAATGGAAACTCAAAATCTTACAAAAATGAATGTTGAAAACTATTTTTACATATAATTGGAAAAATAAAATACTATTGTGAAAAAAATTTAAGTTTTGTGTTCCACATTCTATTTCTTCCTCCTCCTTTCCTCCCTCTCCCTGAGATAGTATAAAATCAGATATTGGTTATAGATATACAATTATGTAAAATATTTCCACATTAATCATTTTTATATAAGAAGATTCAAGATTCAAAAATAAAAGAAAGGAAAAATAACATGCTTCAGTTTGCATTCAAATAATATCAATTCTTTCTCTGGAGGCAGATAGCATGCTTCATGATTAGTCCTTTGGAACTATCTTGAATAATTGTATTACTGAAAATAGCTAAGTCATTCACAGCACTTTCATCAGACTATAGCTGTTAGTGTGTACACTATTCTACTGGTTCTGTTCACTTCACTATGCAATTCCAGGTTTTCCTGACATATTCTGCTTGTTGTTTCTGAAAATACAATAATATTCCATTACTATCATGTGTCACAGCTTGTTTAATCATTCCCCAATTGATGGGTATCCCTTTGATTTCCAATTCTTAGCCAATACAAGAGTTTCTATAAATATCTTTTGTGCAATTTGGTTCATTTCACCCCCCAAGTTTGTTTTGAGATGAAATTTTTTTCATATTGGACTTGAAAATAATTCACTTTTGTATGAGCATCATAGGCTTATTAGTTTAATTGAGGTGGAAGAGAACTTAGAAAACAACCTTCTTCTTCTACAGATCAAGAAACTGAGACCTAGAGGTGATGTTAAGTGTCTTGCCAACATCACACAGGTACTCAGCAATAGAGACAGACCAAAGCAAGCATGGACTAACTTGGAAAATTCTATAACAGTTTTTAGGCTTCCCATCTACATGTTTTATTTACCCTGATTCATTCATTCATTACCATCTCTACTGCCTTTGCAGATTCAGTATTGACTATTAATAACTGAATAAAACTTATTTGAATAATGTTGCATCATTGGTAAGAATAGACCTTGAACTTAAAAAGCTTTTCTCTTCTTTTTCTTCCCCTCCCTCCACCCAGTCCATAAATTAATAGGATTTAAAGACCTAATGGCCCTTAGAGATCAAAAGTAACTTTATAGATGAGGAAACTGAGGACCAAAAAGGTAAAATGACTTGTGTACAAATTTTTAAAAGGTACTACTAAACAGAATGAGAACTTAGTTTTTCTAATTTCAAGGTGTATATTCTATCCATTGTGCCACTATTGATTCCACTTAACATGATATATCTAGTCTTCATAAGTGAAAATGGTTTATAATTTTACTTTTTTTTTGCTTGTATAGAATCTGAAGACTATAAAAAAAGACTAAAAAGATAAATTAAATGTCTATATGTCTCTCTCTATATATATATATATCCATACTCACCTACATATATTCATATAGGTACATGTGTATACATACATATATATGCATGTATGTGTGCGTGTATATATAAGCATAGTTATATATTGGAATATGTACATACATATTCCTTGACCAAAAATAGCATATTTTTACAAGGCATATGGAAGAAATGAGCCATGGGAAACTTCCCCCAGAGGAAGTTTGGAGATAGAATGAAAGTCTAAATGCCACAGCCTTATTGTACCCAAGAGCAGCTGAGATACTGTATCCATGCAAACTCATGCAAAAAAAACAAAACAAAACAAAACAAAAAACAAAACCTTTTCCCAAATATCTAGGACAAAATAGAACAAAATCATTCTCCTAAACTTCATTTTCTTTTGTCAATAAAGTGCATATAAATCATTAACTTTCAGATTAAAAACTTGAGATTATTTCAAAACATGTGTACAAAACCTTTCCCTTATTTCTTAGATACTTTTACCTTCTGTACTTTACTCAAATACAAATAGAATAGAACAGTTTCATTTTAGTTTATAGTACTTAGACTGGGGACTGGGAAGTGGTAGAAACTGTTTTTCATTCTCAGGAACTAATTCTGTCCCCCTGTCTCACAGACCAATACTGCCAGAGAACACATAGCAAACCTAAGATTTTATTTGCTTTATTAAAAATTCTCCAAATATCTAAATTAATACCAAGTTGTTGGAAAATTCTTTTTTAAAATGAAAAAAATTTTAAACAAATCCAGAGCTATTATATAAGTCACTTTAATATAAGTTAATGATTTGCAATTGTGTTGCACAGTCTAAGCATTTTGAAGTAAGGGAGTTCCCTTCCCCCCACCCTTGGGTAGAAAAGTTGAGGAGAAGGGGGATATTCTGCTCAAAACTTTACTGTCTCTTTGTTTTTTTAAGAGAACTAGTTTGGTGCAATGAAACAACAACAAAAAAAAATTCCTGAATTTTGAGTCAGAGAACCTGGACTTGAATTCAACTTTTCTTTTTACTATCTATATGATATTGGACACATCACTTCACCTCTTTGGGCCTCAGTTTCCTCAACTGAAAAATGAACAGATTGAACTGGGTAACCTCTGAATTTATTTCTAATTCTAAACTGATGACATCATGCATGGCCTTGTAATGTTATTGTCCAATGACTTGGAATCCTAACCTCTAAGAAAAACACTGGGTAGAAACCAATATCTCTAGAAATCAAAATGAACATTATTATTTCTTTTTTTTTTAATCTTTCTTACCTTTCTTTTACTCCCCCACCCCAAAGGGCTCAGAAAATTCAAAATTTTAAGACAAAATTTTAGAAACAAAATTTAAAAACATTTTTAGTACCTGCCTAAAGTCCATTTAGATATACCAGGAAGTGGTCTTTTGATATGGAGCCCAGAAAAACCACATTGGTTAATGCCCTGGGGAAAAGGAAAACAATTTCAGCCTACATTTCCAAATTATATTGCTTTTGAACTGTTTGATCATTGCATTTCTTTCTGGGTACATGGCAGCCTACAAAATGAAGACTTCCCTTACTGCCCCCATTCTTCTTTAATACATGAGCATTCTGCAGAGATGGGTAAAAAGATGATTGGCAGTATTAAAGACTTTTTTGTTTTTGCTGCTGCTGTTCGATTTTTTCAGTCATTTCTAACTCTTTGTGATCTCTTTTTGGGGATTTTTTGGCAAAGACACTGGAATGGCTAGCTATTTTCTTATCCATCTCTTTTTACACTTGAGGAAATTAAGGCAAAAAAGAGTTGACTTGCCAGGTTTACCAACTAGTGGCCAGTTTGGCTGGAATACAGATTGTGTGAAGGGAGATAATAGGGAATAAGTTTGGCATTTAAGTAGGGAATATAGTGTGTAAAAGACCTTAACTACCAGGATAAATAGCTTGTTTTTTGATCTAGTGTAATGTTGTCAGGGAATGCTATTCCTTGAGAACCAAGTACTGTTTCATTTATCTTTGGATCCTCAGCATAGAGCACAGTCTGGCAGACATGAGGTACTAAGTAAATAATGATGAATGAATAAATGAATAAGTAAGTCCTAGAAGCAATAGAGAAACACTGGAAATTTTTTTAGGAAGGTAAAATATGATCATATAGTATATAGGAATAGGCAGTTTTAAGGGATACAGATTAGAAAGGGAAGAGATTTGAAAGCAAGGAGACTAATTGGGAGGTTATTTTTATTAATCTAGACAAGAGATATGAGGACCTCCTATCTAATATCCTACAATCCTATAAAGTTATTTAATTTCATCTGACTTTAATTTCTTCATCTGTAAAAAGAGGAGCTTGGACTAAATTATTCTCCTCTAGATTCCATTCTCCTAGAATCCCTAACACAAGTCTAAATCCAGAAAATACAACTCTTTATTCACAGTGCTTAGCTACACATAGATCATACAAGATCTTATTCTTAAATTCCACTTTCTACCCCTTAGCTCCCACTTACATATAATACTGGCTAATTTTAAAACATATATGACTCATGTGTTGCCTTTGACATTTTGTTGCTTGGAGAAATATCAGTCTCAAATATAAGAGAGCTTGGGGAGCAACCTTTTGACAAAGAACTGTTATCTCAATAATATTGTCAGCATCCCTTCTCTCCTCACCTTGGAAAGAAGGCATATAGATTTCATACAAGATCCATAATTGGTGTTTTAAAAATGTCAACTATTGACAAATAAAAATCAATGAACTGTGACTATCTGAAGCATCTGTTACTATACTATGCTGACAGTGCTATACCAGTGCACAAAATACTAAGACCGTATTTCATTCAGAAGCTTCCTAACCTTTTACAAACCTCAATGCTTCTCAAGAGGGCACTATTTAGTAACTGAGCCTTGGAGAGCCCCCACTGTTGGAAATCAGCCAGTTGTAGTTATAGCTACTGATTCTTTGGATGACATGCTGTTTCCTCATCACTATAATAAGACCACATGGACCTAAGGGCTAGTATATTGTCCTTAGACTAAAATTGAGTTAATTATTGTAACAGGGTGTGTCTAATTACATCTACTGAAGGAAGAAGGAAGAAGAAAGGACCCAGTCCCTACTGACCAGCTCCATCCCCTGCAGAGACACCCAACAATATTACAAAGATATTGAAATTGACATGAGCAAAAGCATTGGGATGAGAAAAAGAAAAATGAAAATGGCAAGAGTGTGCAATATCTAATTTTTCTCCTGATCATAACGAGTAGAAGGCCCCAGACAGGATAATAGGCTAAGAAACAGTGTGACACAATGGAAAGAAAAACTAATGACCTAGACATTCAGAGATTTGAGTTCTAGGCCTAGTTATGAAACAAATAATGCAACACTAGGCAAGTCAATTTGCCTCCCTTAACTTCCTCATATGTAAAATAAAGTGGAGATTAAATAAAATAATTTAATTATATATGTATATTTATTAATTTACTTATTTATGTTTTATTAATATTAAAATTTCAATATTTAATATAACTAATGATTTACTAAAGCTTCTTCCAGCTCTAATATTCTATTATTAACAATATCTGCCAATTCTGGACTATTCAGGTAGGTGAAGGGAGTAAGACAGAAGAGAATCAATGACATGTATGAAGAAGCCTAAATCTTCTTTTTTTTTTTTTTTAATTCATTTTTCCAAATTATCCCCTCCCTCCCTCCCCTCCCTCCCCCCGATGGCAGGTAATCCCATACATTTTACATGTGTTACAATATAACCTAGATACAATATATGTGTGTAAATACCATTTTCTTGTTGCACATTAATTATTAGCTTCCGAAGGTATAAGTAACCTGGGTAGATAGACAGTAGTGCTAACAATTTACATTCGAAGCCTAAATCTTCTAAGAGAGTCTCTATAAATCATAAATACTGGAAGAAGAGAAAAATGAGAATGCTGCATAATCTTAATAACCATGAAAGAAGTGACTCAGTCATAGCAATTACTTTGTCAGATAAGAACATTTCTTCATTGAATCAGTCATTTATAATTTAATGTATATGAGCAGGGCCTGTATACTTCCTTGAATCAAAGTCATTGGTGAGACACATGGTCATGCCCGAGGAATTTGCACAAAAGGAAGAAGCTACCTTGAAGCCAGATGGAGATTCTGGGAGGAAAAAATTAGAAAACAGAAGTTATAAAAATAGAGAAAAAGAAGTGGGGATTGCTGAGATGATATATAAGCTGAAAAACCTGAGACAATTAGGGAAAGGAGGAAGAAAAAAAAACTAAATTGCAGCAGAAAAGGCAGATATCAAGAAGAGCCATTTGCTTTACAGGCATCTCAGAGCAGAGGACATAGCTGGTACAACTGATGTATCACTTATTTTTTATTAATTTTATAATTATAATTTTTTGACAGTACATATGCATGGGTAATTTTTATAACATTATCCCTTATACTCACTTCTGTTCTGAATTTTCCTCTCCTTCTCTCCACCCCCTTCCCTAGATGGCAGGCAGTCTCATACGTGTTAAATGTGTTATAGTATATCCTAGTGTATCACTTATTTAATGTCTGAAGGCAATCCCAAGAATAATTTTGTTCTTCCCACAAAATTCACTGTCTATCCGCAAATACCATAGTAGGATTTGCTGTTTTGCTTCTCAAGATTCTAATAAACTGAAGTTTGCCTCACTCAAATAGAGGCCAGGCATTAACTAGGGATAGAAACAAATGTATAATGCATAAATGTTAGGAATTTTTTTTGAAATGAGGACTCAGAGTAATTGTAACAGAACTCATAACTTTTCATCTAAAATAAATTCTCATCAAGCCATTCTCCAATTGATAAATGGTCAAAGGATATGAACAATTTTCAGATGAAGAAATTGAAACTATTTCTAGCCATATAAAAAGATGCTCCAAGTCATTATTAATCAGAGAAATGCAAATTAAGATAACTCTGAGATACCACTACCCACCTGTCAGATTGGTTAGGATGACAGGAAAAGATAATACTGAATGTTGGAGGGGATATGGGAAAACTGGGACACTGATACATTGTTGGTGGAATTGTGAATACATTCAGCCATTCTGGAGAGTGATTTGGAACTATGCTCAAAAAGTTATCCAACTGTGCATATCCTTTGATCCAGCAGTGTTACTACTGAGCATATATCCAAAAGAGATCTTAAAGAAAGGAAAGGGACCTGAATGTGCCAAAAGGTTTATGGCAGCCCTCTTTGTAGTGGTCAGGAACTGGAAACTGAGTGGATGCCCATCAATTGGAGAATGGCTGAATAAATTATGGTATATGAATGTTACAGAATATTTTGTTCTGTAAGAAATGACCAGCAGGATGATTCAGAAAAGCCTAGAGAGACTTACATGAACTGATGCTGAGTGAAATGAGCAGGACCAAGCGATCATTATATACTTTAACAACAATTCTATATGATGACCAATTCTGATGGATGTCACTCTCTTCAACAATGAGATGAACCAAATCAGTTCCATTTGTTCAACCAGCTGAATAGAATCAGCTACACCCAGCAAAAGAATTCTGGGAAATGAGTATGAACCACAACATAGCATTTCCACTCCTTCTGTTTTTGTCCCCTTGCATTTTTTTATTTCTTTCACAGGTTAATTGTACATTATTTCAAAGTTCAATTCTTCTTGTGCTGCAAAATAACTATATGGACATGTATACGTATATTGTATTTAACATACACTTTAACATAATTAACCCCTGCCATCTGGGGAAGGGAGTTGGGGGAAAAATTGGAACAAAAGGTTTTGCAAGGGTCAATGTTGAAAAATTACTCATGCATATGTCTCGTAAATAAAAAACTATAAAAATAAAATAATAAAATAAAATAAATTCTCTAAAATTGAAGAGGATCAGTCAAATGGGCATTAGGGGCCATTAAACTACTCTCAGGCTTTAAATAAGCCAATTATTTTCAAAGACTAAAATTAAAAGTAACATGATACAGTATCTTACTAGGATTCATCAACAAAAAAGACAACATGGGACAGGTAGGTGGTGCAGTGGATAAAACATCAGCCCTGAAGTCAGGAGGACAGAAGTTCAAATCTGACCTCAGATACTTAACACTTCCTAGCTGTGTGATCCTGGGTAAGTCACTTAATCCCAATTGCATCAGCAAAATAAATAAATAAATGAACCAGCATGACACATAAAAGTCAATAGATGATCTCTCCATTGCCCAGAACCACCCTAATTTATTTTGATTTCCACATATTAAGAAATAATATAGAACTAAAGGGAACAAAATTTAAAATAAATAGCTTTTAAAATTATCAGAACTTAAAACAGTTCTATTTTATCACAGTCTGTATTGTCGTTTCTTTATTCTCCCTCTTCTTATTTGTTGTTCATTGAAAAGTATTTTGAAAAATTTAAGGAGATATTATCATCACTTTATACCTGACATATAGTAGGTTGTTAATAAGAATTTGTTGATTTATTGATTCATCATTGCTATTGCTTTAACCTCTATGATACTGTTCAAACAAAAACTTCCAAACAAGCCACCAAGAAGAAATACAAAGGGGAGAGAAATTGTAGATTAGATCTGTTGTTCTTTTCACAAGTCCATAAAATGTCACAAATGGGAAGGGTCTTTGCAGAATATAGAATTTGAGGCTGAATAACCGCCTGTCTAAGAGTGAATATCAGACTTGTAGGAGGGAAAGGAGGAAAAGAAAGAGAAAGACTAATAAAAGGGAAAACAGAAGGATTAGGGGAAAGGTGTAAAAAGCAGGGAGGGGCCTTAAAGGGGGAAGACTGTTTGAGGGAGATGGTCACCGAAAGCAAAATCCTGGAGAGAAGGGAAGAGGGAAAGGAAAGAGAAAAGCATAACTTAGGGTAAATAAGATGGCAGGAAATACAGAATTACTTATTTTAACTGTGAATGTGAATGGGATGAACTCTTCCATAAAAAGAAAGTGGATAGCAGACTGGATTAAAAGTCAGAATTCTACAATATGCTGTTTACAAGAAACACTTTTAAAGGATAGTGATACATGCAGAGTGAAGGTAAAGGGCTGGAGCAGAATATATTATGCTTCAGGTGAAGAAAAAAAAAGCAGGGGTAGCAATTCGATCTCAGATCAAGTAAAAGCAAAGATAGATCTAATTAAAAGAGATAAGGAAGGAAATTATATCTTTCTAAAGGGTACCATAGATAATGAAGCAATATCAATACTAAACATATATGCACCGAGTGGTATAGCATAGAAATTCCTAAAGGAGAAGTTAAAAGAGATGCAAGAAGAAATAGAGAGCAAAACTATACTGGTGGGGGAATCTCAACCTTGCTCTCTCAAAACTAGATAAATCAAACCACAAAATAAATAAGAAAGAAATTAAGGAGGTAAACAAAATGTTAGAAAAGTTAGTTATGATAGGTCTTTGGAGAAAATTGAATGGAGACAGAAAGGAGTTTACTTTTTTCTCAGTGGTTCATGGAGCTTATATAAAAATTGACCATGTGTTAGGCCATAAAAACCTGAATGACTGCCTGGTTCTATTAAGCAATAAAGCTGGGAATAGAACTTAGTTTTCTTGACTCCCTATGTAAGGAGTGTGTTTTCCATTCTCATTCAATTCTCTCAGCCATCCAATAGATTGTAACAAGATTTATTGTAAGTTAAATGATTAAATCCTATTGTAAGTCATTCTGTTACTGCTTGCTGTATTTTAAAGTTTAGTATATATATATATATATATATATATATATATATATATATATATATATATATATATATATATATATATTGAAATAGAAAGAGTATCCCATTTTCTCTGGGCTCAAGCAATGTTTTTTTTTTTTAATTAATTTTTTTTTTTGGAGATTGGATCAGTAATAATTAAATCAAGCCATGAAGCAAGATACTAAAAGAAATTGCAGTATTTATTCCTGGAAATCTTTAGAAATAGGCTATACAATGCTCTCTCTGACATCTATGAACCATCAGATAGAAGGGTAGCTGGTCCAAATGACCCTCTGAAATTTTTTTTTTTTTATGTTTCAGAAATCATAATGAATGAGTTTCAAAATTAGTCTTCCAGGAAAATTGGACTACTTAGAGAAGAAACCTGGTAAAGTAGAAAAAATATTGGCCTGTGAGTGTGAAAATTTATATTTGAGTCCCAAGCTTTATGTTGTATTCCTCTTTTAAAATGTAAGTTCCTTAAGGGACAGGCATCTTGACTTTTGTTTTGCCATGGGGTTTAGATGACTGGAGGAATGAGGCTGATGACTTCACAAAACTCTGCTTCACATAAATCCAGTGCATCACAAGTCAAGACAATACCCTTATTATGTCATTGGTCCTCTTCTAGAAAAAAGGATGAACAACCACAATAAGAATAACTTTAAGGGCACAAGTTTTGTGTTTTGTATTTGTATCTGCACTTCTAACAGTGCCATGAAATGGTCATATGATTCAAATTCACGCTTTTCACAGTTATAATTTATATGTAAAATATAGCAACTAGTTCCAGCCCAATAGAAATATGTAATGAAAATTCAAATAATGTGACTTTCACAGAATTCATTATTCTTGGTAATTGGGGTCTGACTGCATGTCTCACTAATTATAATCACCTCCATCAAAAGTCGTGAATTCAGTGTCATAAGCCAGAGTTTCACAGAGTTGGAAGGAACTTTATAGGTCATCTAACAACTCAGACCTGCACAGAAATCTCATCTACAACCTACCTGACAAGTGGTTATCCAGCCTGGTTAAAGATCTCCAGAAATGAGGAAATGCCTGACTTTCTGAGGTGATTCAAACTGTAAGTATCTCTTGCAGCTTCTCACATGGATTCAGAAGGTACTTCTCAAGTGTGTTTATTTACTATGCTATAGTAAAGTCTAATGTGGCCCTCCTGGTTAGATATCGTGGTTAAGTATAAAACCCAGCTGTGTTTGTGCTTGAACCCTTGCAGGACTGAGTTGTGAGCACCCAGGAGAGCTTTCATTTTAAGTTCAACAAATCTCAGGAAAATGTAAAGCTTACAAGATGGACTAATTTCATTTCAATAAAATTCCCATCTTACATTCAGTATGCTTGGCTTTATTAAGCTTTGTCATAAACTCTGGGATGACTTCCAAACTTAGACTTGCACAATTATTTTTATTGGTGTGTTAACTAAAAATGGTATATGCATAAATTAGGTACCCTTTACTTCATCTTATGAGTAAAAATCAACTTTCAGATGATTTATAGTCATCTTAACCCTGTAAATGAGCTACAGGAAATATAGGTTATAAGTCCTGATTGTTGCTTTTTACATCCAAGTGGGGTTCTGTCTGCAGCAACTTCTTAACTTTTTTTTTTTTGAACATAGACTTCTTTGGCTATGTATAAAACCTATGGGCTTTTTCTCATAATATCTTATTGGCTAGCTTCATAATCAAAGGATATGCTGTATTTCAATTCAAGGATATGAATATATATATATATATATATATATATATATATATATATATATATATATATATATATATATATATATATACACATACACACGTATATATGTAGTTTTCTAACCACATTCACAGACTCCTTGAAATTTATTGATCCTCAGTTAAGAACTCCTAGTCTATTGTACTGTCATCTCGGAACTCAAATTCCAAATATACAAAAGCAAATCACAAAGAAAAGTGACATAGCTCATGTTCAGACTTGAAACCATCTCAATCATGTAAAAGTAAGTCCTGCTGCACTCAGTGGGAATTCAGAATACTTAGAGTTGGAAGGTTTTAATTGCTATGGGGGGAAAAATCCTTTCAAAGATTTTTCCTCTACATGGGCCCCTTGGAAACCTTTCATAGGGGAACTGTAAAATATTTATGCAACTCACAGCATAGAGAGAGAAAAAGATGTGAGGGAGAGATGAATAGAGGGAAGAAGAGAGAAACAGAAGAGAGGAGAGGAGGAGAGAGGAAAAGGAAAACAAAAGGGAGAAGAGGAGAAGGAAGGGGAAGAGAGGGAAAGGAGGGGAGAAGAGGAGGGAGAGAAAAGAGGCAAGGGAAGGGAAGAAAAAGGGAGGCAAGAGGAGAGGAGGGGAGAGGAGGGGAGAGGGAAGGGAAGAAAAGAGGAGGGAAAAGGAGAGGAGAGGAAAGAGAAGGAAAAGGGAGGGAAGAGGAGGAAAGAAAGGAGGAGCTCAGATTTGGAGGCAGTGGGAAGTTACTTTTCTTAGCCCTAAAAAATAGTTAACCCTTTCCTATTCCTCTCCAACTTTGTATCAGAACAATGTCTTTTTAACTTTCTATATAATTGTTGTTCTTTTTAGCATTTCCATACTTCCATATAACTTTTTTTTTAACTCTTTCAGTTGTGGTGAAATGACAATCATCCAATTCTTGCCTTCTACATTCCATTCTATTCTTAGGAGCTGGAAGGCTTAGGGAGAACATTTGCTGGAACACACGTTATACTGGTCTTCACTGCTATGTGGATTGCTGTATGATGAAAGCAATATAGCTTCAAGCCCCAAGAAAGCGTGGGGCTGATTTGTACTAGTCCAATCTCTATTATTTATAATAGGGCATTGGATTAGCAGGGATAATTAAAATTCCCAAGTCATTGTCCAAACTGCATTTTAGCCCATCACTTCATCCTTCTCCTACACTAAGCTTTTAATGGAATTGTGAACAAGTAACAAATTGTGGAGATTTCAGTTTTACCTCCCCAACAAGGTCCTTGTCTACCTTCTGTTAGAGGCGCTAATAAGCAGTAAAATATACAGCATGTCCCCTAGCAATGAAGAGGAGAAAAGAGCTTGAATTATTCATTCATTTGGCTATTGTAATACATTCATGGATCCAAGATCTCATTAGTTTAAGTTCCCTTTCCACTAGGGTAGATAAAAACCAATGCACTTTTTTTTTTTCCATCATGCACAAGCCTTGTCTATTTCTTTCCATAAATCCTCCATAGATAATCTGTCCAATGAGCTGGAGACCTTCTGTGGTCTCTTTAAATATTCAGGTTATCCATCTGTTACTTCTTACTCTTGCTATTTTGACATGTCTTTGGTGCCATTTCTACAGTGCAAATCTTCATTGGTAATATACTGAAGTCTATTTATGCATGTCATAGATTGTTCCATTTTTCTTTGTGTCAACATTAATCTTGTTTTTTTTCTCAGATTATGACATCTCTGATCTACAGCTATAAAGCACTGCTACACTGATATCTCATCTTGGTTTGAAGGTAACTTTGGGTTCCTGGAAGATATTTGAGCAGAACACAAGATTTGGAAACTCCTAATGCACTGTTAGTGGAGTTGTGAACTGATCCAAACATTCTGGAGGGCAACAATGTCCAAAAGACTATAAAATCATGCAAAACTTTTGATTCAGCAAAACCATTTCTAGGTCTATATCCCAAATACATCCAAAAATGGGGGAAAGAACTTATCTGTACAAAAATATGTATAACAGCTCTTTTCGTATTGGCTAAAAATTGGAAATTAAAGGAATGCCTATCAATTGGGGAATGGAAAAACAAGTTACAGCACATGATAGTAATGTAATATTATTGTGCTATGAGAAATAGTAAGCAGCATGATTTCAGAAAATCTTGGAAAGACTTACATGAACATGATGAAGTGAACAGAACCAAAAAAAAAACAAAACACTGCAAATAATAACAATATTGTTCAATGAAAAACTGTGAATGCCTTAGCTATTCTTAGCAATACAATGATTCAAGACAATCCCAAAGGGCTAATGATGAAGCATACTATCTGAAGAACTGATATTGTTTGAATACAGACTATTTTTACTTTCTTTCATTTTTTCTTTTATTCAAGTCTTCTTGTACAAAATGCTAATATGGAAGTGTCCTACATAATTGTACATGTATGATCTATATTTGATTGTCTACTATCTTTGGGAAGGGGGAAGAAAGAGAGGATGAAAGGGACAGAATTCAAATTTTTAAATAAAAATGTTATTAAAATGGAAAAAAATATTTGGGAGTTTCTACCCATTAGAGGTTTTAAGTAGAGTCCCAGTATCAGACTGTGTCTGCTATCTGAGGACCAGCCTAATTAAATATAAAGACAAATAATATCATCAGAAAATTGGACATTAGATGATGGACCTTTGGCCAATTACCCAATCCACAAACTTGGTAATTAAATCTTGAGTAACTGAGATAAGGGCACATTATGTATGGCCCCTAAAGCTCACAAGGAACAAAACAATCCAGTGCCAAAAAAAAAAAAAAATTATAGCTAGGTGAAAAAAATTTACACCAAGGCAGTATTCCCACAACTACATGGAAACTTTTAGTCTCAGAACAGTCTAAATAGCTATAATTCCATTAACAAAATCCCACTAATTATATAGGCTTCACATCTACATAGTTTAACTACTGCACCATTGAAAGTAGGCCAAATTGTCCTTTTTACATTGACCTCAAATTAAATGAATGTTGTTTAAAAATCTTGATTTTTTTCCATTTCCTACATCCAACCATTCAATTGTACAATACTTTCCCAAAATTGTCAGATTTCTTGCCCTGTAAAAAAAACTCTATTACAATGTAATTATAATAATAATGTAACAATGTAATTTTTGCAGGTTCAGGGCTTGTAGATCAGTGTGTCAAACTTAAATGGAAATGGATTCTTGTGGGCAGCATACTTAGACTTAGAAAGCTACAAGTTAACATTATCTGTGATGTATTATATTGTAATTTATATTGTAATTTGTAATGTATTATATTGTAATGTATTATATTGTAATTTATATAACATTTCTTAATAACATTTTAATTAGTTCAATTGTTTTTTGTTGCTGCTAAGTCTCAAGTTTGACCTCTGGTATAAAGAACTTTGGTGAATATAAGTTCTGGTTTTTGGTGTTTTGGTGAATATAAGTGAATATAATATGGTGAATATCGAATAACAATTATTTCAATGTGAGGAACAACAATATCTACTTAATTTGATTCAAATAATACTATTTAAGTCCTTACTATAATTTGTGTAGTACTTTAAGGTTACTTTCCTCACTAAAAATGCTATAAAATATGTGCTTAGCATGTGGTGAGGCACTGTGGGGAGATGCAAAAAAAGTGAAAGGTATAGTTCCCTGCTGTCAAAGATTTTACAACTTTAAATTAAGATGAAACTCAACTATACATATAAAACATTTATTCAATGCCTACCTGCATGATCTTCGGCAAGTCACTTAATCAATCTGGGCTGTCAATACTTTGATAATAAAATAAGGAGTTTGGGGGTTCCTTCTAACTCTAAATCTATGTTTCTATAATCTCAGTATATATAAAATAGCATCGTGTAATGGAGAGCCTCTGAACTGGTTTCAAGTCTCAGATATAGATTAGCATTATGACTGTTCAAGTCACTTAAACTTTTAAGTACCTTTGATTCCTCTTTAAGACTATATAATTTGTAGAGCAGGTTACTAAACTAATGAGTAGAAAGAGTTTCCTTATCAAGTGTTCCCCATACCAATAAAATCTTAAGTTCCATCCAAAAACCAAAATCTTCAAGAAAGATGCTAGGAATATAAAGATGGGAACAAAATGGCCCCTGACTTGAAGGAACTTATAATCTCCTGGGGGAAGAAGAGAGGAAAGGAATGCAACCTACACAAAGATAAATAAATGCAAGCCATTTTGAGGTGGGACAGAAGATTATTTTGGGAGAAAAAGTTCTGGATCTAGGACTAGAGCACCTTGGTTTGAAACTTTCCTTTGTCACTTAGCTACCTATGTAATCTTATGTAAATCACTCAATCTTTTGGAACCACAGTGTGCTCATGTATAAAATGAGGAAGTTGAATAAGATGATTTCTAAGGTAGCTTCTAACTCCAATTCTATGATCTTTGAATTATGAAAATTAGGAAAGGGAAGGCTTCAGAGAGGATGTGGCACCTATCAAATTTTAAAAGGAGACAGAAGGAATCTTTAAGTCTGAAAGCTTGGTGGAGCCACATATTTAATAAAGGCATTGCTTAAGTAGAAGGCAGTCTCAAAAAGGCTCTACCTAAGGAGCTTTATTTCTCACCTTCCCTCTCCTTTTTATTTGTTGGGGAAATCTATGCATATGGATTGAGGAAAAATCAAGACTACATGAGGTTCATAAAACTATCATGGGGGTTCTTGAGCAGAATCCCCAGAATTGGGTGTAGGGGCACAGATCATTCATGAACTTAAACAGGAATTACCAGGACTTTGTAATCCTAGTGGGGAGTCCTAAAGACAGATTAAATACCTGTAGACATTGACTAGCTGTTCTATGTACCAAAGACACTGTGGTCCTTGAAAGTAAAGGCTTCCTCTCAATAGAAAAAACAATTGGCCACAATCAAGATTCTAGAAACCAATACTCTCATTATGGGGAGAAATGTCATTGAAATATTTCCTTTAGTTTGACACTGGATATGAGAAGGTCCTGCTTAAAGGAGCTAAAGCTTAAGCTTTCTTGATCCAAACAAAAAGAAAGATGGTAGAATCTACTTCTCTCTTTGAGAGGAAGAGGTAGAATCTCAGCTGGAGACACCAATTAAAGTCATAAACTGGAATCAAAGAGAAACTCAACATCCATGTGTTCAATAAAATAATGCCTAGCAGCTAACAAAAGATCAAAGGACCAAAGCCTAGTAGGGGTCATATTCATGCCAGAAAATACTAAATGTCCCTTAAAACCTATTGAAACACTTGAAATTAAATTTAAATGAAAAACCTATAGTAAGCAAACCCAAAGGGAGCAATATGATGACTTCATTAGATGATAACAGAAACCCCATATGGCAGAGGTATGAGTTATATTTCCATTTGTGTGCTGTGATTCCCTCCATATATGTCTTCTTTAGATATAATGTCTAGTAGGGTCTAATTTTCCCATTGAGAGTATATGTTTTTATGAGAGATTGTACTCTCCACAGGTTCATAGGGCAGATGTTCTATTGCTACTTTTAGTATCATGTTGTTTCAAGAAATGCATTTGATTTGAATTAATTTTATTCCTCAGTTGTCTATTAGTATTTAATATTTGTGAGCTATGCTTGCGAATAGATGTAGACCCACAGAGTATGAATTTGGGGTAGCTTATTTGGAAACAGAGTGGGATAATACACAAATGTGTATGTGTATGTGTGGAGGCATGGAAGTGGGAGATGGAAGTTTCAAGACTAGTGGCCCAGTTTGGCTGGATGGTGGATTGTGTGAAAGAGAGTAATACAAAATGTAGGCTAAGACTAGATTGTGGACATTTTTAAATACTAAGCTGAAGCAATTGCATTTTATCTGAGCAATAATAGGGAGTCATTGAAGATTTTTTTTCCCATGTGAAAGCATTATGGTCATACCTATACACACGAAACAGATAAATCCATCAGTGTTAAATTATTTGTAATTTAAAATGTTTAATAAAAAGAAAGAGTATACATGACCCAAATTGTGAATTAGTTTTTAGACAGAGTAAAGAATATGTATTTTAAATACACAGAAGCTTTACAGGTAGCAATAGACAAATACAAGCCTGTTGTGAAAAAAGTAAATTAGGACATATAAACTAAAGACAAAATAGAGAAAGAGGACTAAAGTATATATAGGGTTATGGATTGCTTGGCTTTACATGGGATTTAATTTTACTTTGCACTAAAAACACACAGAGATCCTTAATAACAAATTACATTTCTGGGTTTGTAGTGCTTTTTTTTTAAGCTTTGAGCTCCTTGAACTAGATATTCCACAACTTCTCTTGCTTTGAAAAAGGTGGAATTTTGCTGCCTAAGATCACTAAATAATGATGGTGCACCATGGGATATTTTAAATCACTATTTTTCTATATGGCCATTAATCTCATATTTTTATATTCAAATAATATTTCATTTTTACTTAGCCCAAGCATCCTTCTTCACTCTCAAACACTCACTGTTCAACAGTGTGAGGAGATGGATGAAAATGACAGGAAACTCATCTATCTGCATTAGATTTGGGAAAGTTCTGGCAAGCTTAATTGCTGACATCAGCTCTGGGATGGAACAAAAAAAGAAAACTCATATAAGCCAGGATGAATGGGCAAAGAGACATTTGACTCATGATTTCTCTTAAAAAGTTGGTACTATTTGCTCAGCTCTATATACTTATTCTATTCAACAATGTTCACTCTACACATCCTTATTAAGTAGGGACAACATGCAGAGAGAATGCATTGGGGTGATATAAAGTTTCCTGCCCTCAGAGAGTTTATAGTTTAATAGGGAATGAGGATGCAATGACCAAACCATAATACATAGGCAGAGTGTATGGAGTGCTGAACTTCCAAATTAGGAAGACCTAGTTTCAGACCCTGCCTTCTTAGACATTTAAAAGCTGTAGAACCTTGGACAAGTTAGTTAATCTCTCTCTGCCTGAGTTTTTTCATCTGTAAAACTAAAATACTAAAATCTGCTTCCCTAAGTGCTTTAGGAGGATAAGATGAAATGATATATGTAAAGTGTCTTGATTACCTTAAATATTTATCATTATTATTAAATGATTATCAGAGGTATAAGAAAGAAAAGTGCTTGGTGAGATTGGAAGGGAGTTTCTCACAGAAGTATCATATTAGGGAAGACCTCATGAAAATGGCATCTGAGTTGGTCTTTAAAGGAATAGTAGATATTCAAAATGTAGGAAAGGGAGAGAATTCTTTGAATAGGAAACTGTGAGAGAACGTCAGGGGAAGAGGGCGGGGCACAAAGGATCTCAGTTTGGCTAAAATTTGAAGGAGAGTAATATGAGATGGTAGTGAAGGTAGCTTGACCCTTGAATAAAACAGTAGTTTCAATTAGGCATAAGAGGATTTCTTGGGGGAGGGGAATGACAGTTGGGGTGAGGAAGGAGGGAAGGAAGGTGGTTTGGAGAGGGGAAATTGAAGAAGGTTACAATTCCTATATTCACTAGATCTTTTTGGCTTTTTTGGGGAATAGTCATTCCTTTAGAGGCTCCACCTCAGCAGTAATGGAAAAAAAGCAGTGGGGTGGGGGGTGGGGGCCAGTGTTGAAATTGTTCTCTCTTCCATGGTTGCTTTATTGCTCCTGTAGCTGAAGGCACAAAGTAGCTAGTAATATCTTATTCCTCTAGGACCCCCCCAGCTCCCTGCTGTGTCCTCCTGTGTCCTCAGAATGTTTCCTCATGCTCAAGTTGCTCATGTAAATCAATCCCCTTTTGTGCTGGGACGCCTACAATGGGGATGGTTTTTCTTTATGAGTTACACATTCAGCCCACATGGGGTGGCGCATGAAATATCTGCTGAAATTTTCTTCTTCTTTTTTTTTTTTTTACTTTGTGTGTAGGGACAGGACCTCCTGTCTGTTTACACAAGGACAGAAGAGTAGTCTGAGGAAGGTAAAAGGGTCACTGGACCCATTATGCTGTCCCTTTATGTTTTTCTCCTGCTATTTCCCCTCATACATCATTGTCCTCCTGGAAACTCATCGAAATCTCTTGAGACTTTGCTATTTTTCCTCTAGTAAGGCCCCTTTTAAGGAACTATTTTAAACTCATTATGTTCTGCATTAGAGCTTTTTTGCTAAAATTGTGCCTTTACTCTCGATTTTCTGCCCATTTGGACTGCTCCTTTGTTGGAAGACATACTGGGAATGTTTGCATTCTTGCTGGTTGTGGAAAACCTAGCAGTAATCTTACACTGCACATATTTTTATCCTGAAAGTTGTGAGATAATTTATTTTGCATTCCTTCAGCATGAGCCATCATCCCTTTTCCATCTCTCACAAAGGGCAGTGTGGACTAGCACTGCTTCCGAATGCATCTCCACAGGCGAATTCCCAGGGAAGTCTGAGAATCTGGCCCTTTTATCTCCAAACTGTTGTCGCTAATGTCCTGTGGGGGTTGGTTTTTGCTCTGGTTTTGTTTGGGTTTGGGTCTTTGGCTGAACACCTTTAATTGATATCCTCCACTACTTCCCAGCTCCCACATTATTTATTCTAACTGTGTTGATTGAAAAGCAATTTCAGTCACATAGGTCACAGTTAGTTCAGGATCTGGTGAGAATTGTTAGCAAGGATAAAGAAAAGGAAGTGGACCAAGGTGGGGACAAGATCAGAGAGCAGAAACACTTTTGCCTTGAGAAGTCTGCTCTGCTAATTTAGTGCCTAAGAACAAAGTTCCCCCCAAAAGAAAGTGGAAGGAAGGTTTGGGTCAAGCTTCTCTGTTTCCTTTCTTTTCATCAGGGTGGATTTAGTATCCACAGACAACTTCTAGATTCATTCACCACATGGGCAGTTAAGGCTTAACTCAGCTCCATTATCATTTGTATTTGGAAAGGTCTACTACTGAGGATTAGTCCCCATGCTTCACTAGCATTCTCAGAAAGTTGGCAGAACTTGAGGGAGAGTCCCAGAATACTTGGTGGAACCCCTATGAATAACTTTTGAGAGCACATGTACAGAATGGACTTGGATGGGGAGAGTTGTAATTGAATCGTTGGAGGGTATACCCACATTTATTGTATTCCACTGAGGATAAAAGTAGAGAACCCTAACCATGAGGTATATACTTGAACTGTAATTAATTGGAGGATTTTGTTTAGTTAGCCACTGCTTCAAACTCAGTCAAAAAACCCTTTATTAAGCCCTTACTATATGCTACACACTTTTCTAAGTGCTGGGGATTTAAAGAAAGGCAAAAATATCGTCCCTGCTCTCAAGAAGCTCACATTTTAATGAGAGAAACAACTGGGGGGAAAAGTGCACAAAAAAGACTGAAACTACATAAATGTAATCTTAGACAGATGGAATTAGTGGTATGGGAAAATGGAGAAAGAGTGGGAAAGTCCTTTTGCAGAAAGTACAATTTGAGTTGAATCTTGAGGGAAGCTGGGAAACTAAGGTGGTGGGGGGGACACAATAAAGAAATCTCCAGACAAAAAGCAAACTTGGAACTTACAGGTAGGGATAAAAGCTGGACTAATGCTTTTATTGGTATAGGGCACTCCCAGATGATGAAATTCCCTCAACCAATACAGGTCAACATCCTTTATAGTCTTAGATAGTTATCTAGAGCAGAGCTTCTTAAACTCCTTCCACTCACAACCCCTTTTCACCCAAGAAATTTTTATATTACCTGGGAATACAAATATATAAATCAAACATTTACTGATAATGAACATAATTTTGCAATTCCCCCCCACACACACACATTCAATTACAAGACCCCATATGGGGTTAAGAACCACTAAATCTAGAGTATTGAATTTATTTGGCCTACATAAAATTAATATATACCGTAACCCAGGTCTTCTTGGATTCTAGGTTGACTATCCATTATGTTATACTACTATTAACATGGAAGTTATTTTTAATTTTTTTTTAAATGACATATGCCTGGGCATCTAGGTGGCACAGTGGACAGAGCACCAGCCCTGAAGTCAGGAGGACCAGAGTTCAAATCTGGTCTCAGACACTTAACACTTCCCAGCTATATGACCCTGGGCAAGTGACTTAACCCCAATTGCCTCAGGATAACAAACAAACAAATAAAATGATATATGCATATTTGGAGAATTTTGTGATCATTTTCAGTTAATTGGCTAATAATACATAACATGTCATTTTACCACTTTATGCCATATGTATTTTATTCTTTTCTCTCATTCATTCAATTTTCATTTACAAGATGGTGCCTCTTTCTATTTAGGACAATTTCATTTATTGAAAGGGGAAGAAAAAAAAAACACAGAAGTTTTGTGAGAAGCAGTGAAAAAAATCACCTTACAAAGAAAAACTAGCCATCCAGAGTAAAGATGGCTGGTATCCTATTTCACAGAAGTTACTTACATATGGCTAACATGAGGATTTAAGGAATGAAAGTTGGGAAGCTCCAAAATCTACAACTATGTGTTATGTATGAGCCAATTGTGTATGGTTTGTCTATTGCCTGGCTAACAGAAAGGGAGTTTGTTTTATCATCATAAGATAGACATGAGTTATTTAATATGAGACCGCATAGGCAACAGAGAGATATTGGTCAACACCAGACCTCTAAAGAATAAACCTTTAAGTGGATTGAGAAGTGCCCTAAGAATTGGATCATAAGAAGACCTCAAAGTCTACCTAAACTGCTACCTATTGCTAGGAGATATATTGGAGAAAAAATAAGAGCTTATTCAAGAAAAAGCTTTGCTTCTTAGAAAAGCAGACAAAAGAATGAAAGATTCTCTCCTGCTCTATCAATATTTCCTGAGAAATGGAAATATCTCAAAGACCAGTCAAGACTATAAAAGCTCTGCTTTTACTGAAAGAGTATAAAAGTGTAGTTCAAGAAGTAGACCTGGAAAAGCTTTGCTGTTCCCAGGCTTAGGGTACTGTTTTGTCTTAAGAAATTTAACAGCTCTGTTGAACGCCATAAATGGTATGACCCAAATAGTATGAAAACAGAAAAGCTGGGGAGAGAAGGAAGTTCTCTTGTCAATTAACTATTATGCAGACTATGCCTAAGGAGACCAAGGACATCAAGACCTTCAGTTCATAATTTTGAAGTACTCCAGGAACATATGTCTCCTACTCATGTGCTTTTATGTTATGGTTTTATAAGTTTGTGCCCACTTTCCCCCACGGACACTATGTGCATGGGTGGAAGAATGTTTCTCAGATTTATGGGTGGAATGTTACGTTTGATTGAACTAATGGTATCATCTTGGCTAACTTTGTTAAATGGGTTGTTAAATGCCAATGGGGCTAATGAGTTATAGTTGTGAGTCATAGGAGTATATTTTTTTCCTTCTTTCACCAGGCTTAACCTAGGGTTCTAAGAATGGATTACCACCGTGTGTTCACTGCAACTGGGAAATCTAGATCTACCAGAATGAGTATAATTTAGGTGAGGAAACCAAATACAAATCAAAGGGAGAAGAAGGGAGAATAAGGGGGGAGGGGGTCAGGTGTTATACCTACTATCCTACATGTTTAATAAGCACTTATTATATAGCTGTTTTAAGAGCAAGTTCTAGATTTAATTCAGTTCCAATTGACCAATGATGGACAGAATCAGCTACACCCAGAGAAGGAACACTGGGAAATGAGTGTAAACTATTTGCATTTTTGTTTTTCTTCCCAGGTTATTTTTACCTTCTGAATCCAATTCTTCCTGTGCAACAAGAAATTCGGTTCTACATATATTGTATCTAGAATATACTATAACATATTTGACATATATGGGATTGCCTGCCATCCAGGGGAGAGGGTAGAGGGAAGGAGGGGAAAATTCGGAACAGAAGTGAGTGCAAGGGATAATGTTGTAAAAAAAATTACCCATGCAAATGTACTGTCAAAAACAAAGTTATAATTATAAAATTAATAATTTTTTTTTAAAAAGAGCAAGTTCTAAAGTTTATAGATGACATGGTTTCTGCCTTTAGAGAGGTCTTTTCCTTTTCAGTGACTTTTTACCTTCTTCTCCCTTCTCTCCAGCTTAACTGTGCCTTAGGTGTAAACTTAAGTATTTTTCATAGGATAAACCATTCTTAGAGTAACATGAATCAGGTTGTTGACTCTGGATCCTTTAGGATGATAACTCAAGCTATTGGTTGTTAGACAATAACTCAGAGAGGTAATTGATTGGGGGGAAATGCCCAAAGCTTTTATAAACAACCCATAAATTCCCCCATAATTACTAAGGATAAGCAGTGTGATAGCCTCTTTCCTGTTCCTTACACAACTTTCAGTTTTTCCTTTTGAGAAAGTATACTGGATTTCACAATCAGAGGATCTGGGTTTGAGTCCCAGTTTTAATACCCTAGTGGGTATTGCTGCCTGTCTTTTGGCAAATAATTTGTCTTGCTTCTGTTTGCCCATCTGTAAATCAAAAAAGTAAGACTCTAAATCTTTAAGGTTCTTTTCAGTTCTAAATCTGCGATTTTCAGTTTCTGTTCTTCTGTTAGGTCTATTTTGATGTTTAAGTTGATTCAACTTCTAAAAAATGTTGGGAGTGGAGAAAGGAAGTGCCTTAAGGCCTGGCATTAGCTATCCTGTCCATGGTGTGCTGTTAACATTTGGGATTATAAAAGATTCCTGATCTTCATCTTATGGAATAGATGGAATTACAGAAGAATTTCAGGAATGTCTTTAATTAAAGTTTCTTTCAATATTATTTTTATTCTGGGTGGGAAGTTGGTAATTTCTTTTTGATTTAGGTTTTTTTTTTCTTTTTCCTGAATTTTTATACATCTATATGGGAAGGAGAGAGGAAAATCCTTGTGCCACATATATATGTGGCTTTCTGTATTAATAGCCTTCAGAGATTTTCATGTACTCATTAGTGACTGTTTTTATTTGAGTTTGATACCATTATTTTACAAATAAGGAAACTGAAGCCTAAAGAAGCCAAGCTACATAGGCAACAGGTTTCAGAGCCAGTGTTTGAACATATCATATCATTCTAAATCTAGGGGTTTTTCATAATTTAGGACACGTGCACAAGTTCAAGTTATTATCGATAATATGCTACATGTACCCTACTCACACTCACAATATTTTATATTGGCCTTTATATCACCTTATAGTAGTCCATATATACACAGTAAGTTCCAAATAAATGTTTATTAAGTAAATGAATGATAGAGAAGGGAAGAGAATGAAGAATGTAAAAGAAAATACTTATTTTATTTGTATGGTGTGATTTTTAAGTTTTGCTCTTGCATCTATAGTAGTCACATGATATCATGAATTACACTTTCTTTCAAAATTGAATTATGCTGCCTAAGAGCATTTGAGCTGACGTGTCTAAGCATTAAACATAAAAAGTAGCAGGAAAAATCAGCTCATGGCAGCAAAAACAGCATTAGAAAGGATCTCACAAAAATATTTGGAAAATTCTGTTGCTCTTCTCCAAAATACTAATGACAATAATCTGTAGATAGGGAAAAGACCCTTCAATGAGAATTAATGAATTCTTCTGCTATTGTATTTCTATGTTAGAGTACTGACTGGAGTCACTGAAGTGTCCCTGTCAGACATGCTGTTAGGAACACAAGAAAAACCAATAACTAGTGCCATCTAGTGGTAATTAATTTTTATCTCCAGAGGATATGTGACCTTCCATAGAGCTCTGTAGGTTCTCCAAATGAGAACTGGAAAACACATGCTTCATCTTTTCCTTTGCAGTACAGAAAAGGAACTGAGATTAAGTTGCAGAATATACATACAGACTGAAATGTGTCTGGCCTGCTGCTGATCATTATGGCTGATTATTATGCGTATGCTTATTAAAATCAATGAGTCTAACAAGCAGACCTCAGGACCCAAAGAAGTGTTAGATATGAACTTGGTCAAGACAATGCTCAGCGAAGTCCTCTGTGTAACCAAATCTATTTAATGTAGCATGTGCATGTCAGCTATTTCTTAAGGATATAAATTCAAGCTTCTCAGAAAGAGAAAGCTATATTCTTCACAGAATTGAAATGATCTCAGATAAAGTAGACCTCAGAGGTCACCTAGTCCAATGTATATCTGGAAGAATTCCCTCTATGATACTTCTGTAAATGATTATCATTTACTTAAAGATCTGAAAGGTTTGGACCATTCTATTTTAAGATAGCTCTCATGGTTAGGAAGTATTTTATTATTGTTGTTGTCATTTTTATGATATTGACCAGATCAGTTATTCAGTCATGTCTTACTCTTCATGGCCCTATGGAAGATAGCACTATAGGCTGTTCTATCTTGTACCATATATCAAAGTCTCTCGAAGTTCATGTACATTGTTTCCATGATATTATCTATCTCATCTTCTGCTATCCCTTTTCCTTTTGCCTTCCAACTTTCCCAACATCATGGTCTTTTCCAATGAGTCCTCTATTGTCGTATTATCAGATTAGGGCATTAGCTACAGGATTTGAAATAAGTTATATTGGAGAGTTGTAACAGAGAAAAAAAGGATGTGATTTGTCAACTGATTTGGAGACATGGAATGAGTGAGTGAAGAAGTGAAGATGATATAAAATTGTGGAACTGGAATATTTGGAAGGATGATGGTGCCCTCAGAATAAATAGCAAAATTTGAAAACAGGATAAATCATTCTTCCATTAAAGATTGGCACTTTCTCTGCAATCTAAAGCTATAGAGATTTACTGGGAATATTGAGAAATTAAATGAATTATTCAAAGAAACAACATGTATAGGTCTAAGGTAGCAACTTAAATCCAAATCTTCTCCATCTTTCCTACAGAATCTCAAATTCATTATGTCCAATATACAACTGAACTCAAGACCATTTTCCCCCTGAATTTCCCCATTTCATTTGAGAGAGCTACTACCCTCCCACTTATTCAGACTTGAAAATTTAGTGTCATTTCCAATTACTCACTCTCACTCTGTATATCTGAATCAGTTTCCAAATTGTGTCCTTTCTATTTCCACAACATCTCCCAATCTCTTCTCTCAATTCCATTAACATAGCTAATTCACCACCATAATTCAGTCTTTTATTACCCCTTGCCTAAGCTATTATAATAGTCTCCTACTTGGTCATCCTATCTAATCTGCCTTCCATCCAACTCAAAGTAATTTTCCTAATGTGAAAGTTTGATTATGCCCTTACTCTATTCAATAAATTTCAGTGGCTCCCTATTACCACTAGGATATAAGGACCTCCTTTTGTCATTTAAAACTCCTTACAAACTGACCCCATTCTGTGCTACCATACCAGACAATTTGCTGCTCATCAGTCATGACACTCTTTTCCCCATCACTATATCTGTTTTGGCTATCCCTCATACTTACAATGCATTCCCTCTTTACCTCAGTCTCTTAGAATTCCTAGCTTCCTTTAAGGCTCAGCTAGAGGACATATTTCCATAAAAGGAATTACATAAAGCCTTCTATGATCCCCTGAGCTGGGAGTGCCTTCCTCTTACATGCTTTGTATCTGTTTCGTACTTATCCATATTCTGAATGTACATACCCATCTTCCTTTGTTAACTTGTAATCTCTTCTTTTTTAAAAAAAAATATTTATTTTTAATTAAAGATTTTTATTTTCAAAAACATATGCATGGATAATTCTTCAACATTAAGCCTTGCAAAACCTTGTGCTCCAATTTCCCCTCCTTCCTTCATCCCCTCCCCTAGATGTCAAGTAGTCCAATATATGTTAAACATGATAGAAATATATGTTATCTCAAATATATATATATATGTATATATACACACATATTTATACAATTATCTTTCTGCACAAGAAAAATCAAATCAAACAAGAACAAGTGAGAAATAAAATAATTTGCAATCTCTTCAAGGGAAAAGAGACTGCTGTTTCGTTTTTGGTTTTGTACTCCCTGTGCCTAACAGAGTACTTGGCATATGATAGAAGCTTAATAAATGTTTGTTTACTAATCTGATTGATCTTCTGTGAAGCCTGTTATCTTTCTGCTATACCACATTGCCTCTTAAATCCCATATACATAAAGCCTTAAATCTATCAACATTTTGCAGCCATTGTTCCTATTCCTAGCCTTCTGGAGCAAACCAAAAGAAGTCTAATCCTTACTCCACCTTAAGTTTTATTCCCTTCCCCACTTCCCAAAGTCTTCTCTTGTCCAGATTAAATATCTTAAGTTTCTTTAATCAATCCATCATGACATACTTTCCAGGTCTTTCACCATCCTGAAATTTCTTTGTTTATACAACTAGATGAAAATGTAAGATCTTAGGAATGAACTATACATAATGGAAGAGATTCTTACTGGAAGTGACTCAATTTTAAGGACATGAAAGAATCCATCCTCAAATATTTGAATGATGTATTTAAAAATGGAGGATACAGAAAGAGATGTCTGGGAATATGTCAAAAACTATCACCAATCCATATGCCTACTTTCCTATTTCAATAAAATCTTTATGAGAATAATCTATATACACATCAAAGGCATCCTTGATGAAAGCATAAGAAGGTAACAGAGAAGTTTTCACATACAACAGTCTATAGTTGACATCTTTCTAGAGATGGAACATATACCCTGAAAGGTATAGAAAATACAAGATTCCATTGTTCTTACTGTTTGCTGATTAGCTTTTAAAAATCATTTTGGTCTTTAGTAGTAATAAAAGCTAACATTTATATTGTACTTAAGATTTGTAAAGTGCATTACATATATACATTATCTTGATCAAAATAGCAAAATCAGTAAGGCAAAATGCTACCTTGGCGGTCCTCTTAAAACAAACAAACAAAAAGGTTTCATGAACTTATTAAAATAACACAAGATTTATTGAAAAATAAAACATAGATAACTGTTCAATGAAGTTCTTATCACTAATGCCAAGTGTGACACACAAAAAAAGGATGATATGTATCACCTTCATAGAAGATGTTCAACACAGAGTCCAAATGGAAAAAGGATTCCCTATGTAGATTATAAGGTCCTCTGGCTGTTTCTATTTGGGTACAAAATCATGTTGATTGGAATCCATCTCAGAAAATTGCAGAGACTCCTAATGAGATTCATAACTGTTGTGGGGGGGAGGGGGGAGAAGGGGAAGGAGGAGAATTTGAGGATTAGGATGAGTCCCACAGCATGAGAGGTTTCAATCTGTACCACTAGGGGGGAGAATTCACATTGGAGAAACCACAGCCATTTAAGTGTTTAAATAATGACAGCAATGCTAACTTAAAGAGAGATTTACAGTTAAATAATGTGATGGGAGCAAAGGAGGAATCCATAGAAAATGCAACAGGGGGAAGGAGGCAGACAGGATAGGCTTCAGGGAGGAGGTGGTATCTTAGATAGGCCTTGAAAGAAAAGGCAGCTATGTCATGCAATGGAGAGCGGACTAGCCCTGGAGTCAACATGGACCTGAGTAGAAATCCAGCCTTAAATATTTATCGCTCCTCCTATAAAAATTTGAGAAAGAAAAAGCTTACAACAGGAAGAGATAAAGAAATGAGTGCTTTTGAGTCATGGGGGATGATTAACTTCAAATACAGGAGTGCAGGGGATCCCAATATGTGATTTTGAAGCAGTGGGTAGTATGGCTTAGCTAGAACTTAAGCATTTGAAAGGCAGTAACATAAAATAGGGCTAGGATGGTAAGAAGGAGCCATATCATAGAGAAACTATTTTCTCTATTTCTCCCATAGTTAATATAGATCCTATGAAGATTATTGAGTAGAGGACTGATAAAGTAAATCCTGACCATGAATAAGATTAATTGTAGATTTTTTTTTTCAGAAGAACACATCTACTGATGATGGTTTAGTCTTTTGTCCCACTCAAAGCCCTGATGTCTGAAGGAGACAATGTACAGCAATAGAAAAAAATGTGAGATTTGGAGTCATAAGACCTAGGTTGAAATTTCAGCTTTATGATTTACTGCTTATGTGACTTTGAGCAAGCCCCTCAATTAACATCAGAATAATTTTCCTTATCTCTAAAAAGATCTTGGGCCAGATGACCACTAAGCTCCTTTCTTGCTCATGTCCTTTGGATGAGTTTTGAGTCATCAACTACAATCCTTTTTTAAGATGGAGAAATGTTGGACCTTACCACCTGCTCTATCCCATAGCCTGTGGACCACTATGCCCTCCAAATGTGTAGGCATTATTAACTGATCTGCTCATGCACCCTATGGACCCCTGGGCTTTGTCATGTACCCTGCAAGAACTTAACAAGTTATCCCATATGCCCCACAACTGGAACTTCCAATATATTCTTTCTTCACTGATTAAATCTCACAAAATTATTGTTTGTCTTGCATGAGGAGATTGCACCCCTTTCTCATTTTTGCCTCAAGGAATCCCTTTCTTTTACCTCCTACCTGAAGCCTTTTCTGATCTCTTCAACTAATAGTGTTTCCAAATGTTTTGTATTAATTCCCTTTTTAGTCATGCTGTTGTTTTCCCAATTGGAATGTAATCTCCTAACATGTAAGGACTATTGCATTTGTTGTATTTGTATTCCTGTAGCCCAGCACAGAACGGGGCACATAGTAGGTGTTTAAATGTTTGTTGATTGATTGGAAAAGAAGTCCTTACTAGATAACACAGCGGACAAAATGCTAGGCCTGAAATCGGGAGACTTCTCTTTATAAGTCCAAATCTGGAGTCAGACTCTTACTATCTGCATGACCTAATCAGTAAAATGAATTGGAGAATGGCAAACCATTTCAATATTTTTGCCCAAAAGAAAAAAAAAAGAAAAAAATGAACCAAATAGGGTCAAATGCAAATAAAAAAATGACTAAACAACAACAAAAAGTTTTTTTATTGTTTTTTTCATTTATTCATTCCCTTTAAAGGATAAATCTGTGACCTTTGACCTCTGGCATGGCTGGGATGCATTTTTTAAAATCCTGAGTTCCAAATTCTGTTCTTCCCTCCAATCCCTCCCTCAGTCATGGAGAAAGCAAGTAATATGATATCCATTATACTGGGATACGTTTTTCATGGTTTTTATCAATTATGGCAGAGTAAGGGACAGGGGAGGGTTTAGTACAAAATGATTGTTTTTACAGGATTAGAAAAGCAGACATCCCTGTATGGAGGAGCTCATTTTTAAAGCTATATCAGTCCTATCCATGTCTTCAAAATAAGGTACAGGTCATGAGATATGTTTAGAACTTGAACTTTGGAATGAATCTCAAAAAGTCATCTCTTACAATATAGAATTTTAAAAGGAGGGGGAAAATTTCAGCAAAATCAATCAACATATCAAAAATATCTGGCATTATGGACAATATTCCATAACCATGGTCCTAGACCTCTGCAAAGAAGCAGTGCGTAGACATGACTTTTGAATCATTATATGAATTTGTTTTGATTGACCATGTACATTTATTACAAGAAATTTGCTTTATTTTCTTTTCCTTTTTTCAGTTGCGTTAGAGAAGTAGAGAAAGTAGATTTCTATTAATTTTGGAAAAATAGGTGGGGAGTGCTACAAATGTGAAATATGACATGATCTTTCAGCTGAAGTTAATGTTTATTTGTTTTACTAAACTTTGTTAAAGTGAGATATCTCTCATAAAATCAGAACTGTCTGAATTTTTATCATGGAAAAATAAAGCATATCAATAAAACTGAAAATGAAAGATAAAGCCCATTAAAATTGTCTTTTGCAGAAACAGTAAAATCCTTATAGTTCGAGTTAGTTTGAGGCCTTATGCCTGTGGGTTAAGATTTAAGAGACAATAAGCAAAACTAACATTCTGTCATCATATCTTGTTTTTAAATTACATTTTTTTAATGAACAAAAGAAAATACACCTTCCTCCCAAAGTAAGTAAGAGAAACTGTGTAACAAATATGTATAATCAAGCAAAACATTGTGGCATTAGCTATGTTCAAAAAATATGTCTCAATCTGCTCTTTGAGTCAATAGACTTTTCCATCATGAACTGGTTCTGGGATAATTGTTGAATAGAGTTCTGACATCTTTCAAAGTTGTTTGTCTTTATGATGTTATTATTTAGTTTCACTTCTTTAGTCCTTGAAGATTTTTGGCCTTTGAAACCTTCTATTAAAACACAAACCACTCTGGAAAGAATCACACCTTAAGTTATCTGCTATCATCTTAGCTATAATAATTATAACTCATTAAAGTTTACAAAGGTTTTTCTCATTAAAATCCTGTGAAGTAGGAAATGCAAGGATCCTTATTCCCATTCAACAGTTGAGCAAAGTAAGGCTTAGAGAGGCCAAGTGACAATATTGCAACTGGACTTGGAATCAGAGATATTTGGATCATACAATAATCCTTTCCTCAAGGTGTGTGATTTTAGACAATTGACTTAATATCATCATCTCAGTTTCCTCATTAGTAAAATCATGACATTAGAAGTAATACCTTCCTCATAGGACTGTTATAAAGATTAAACACAGGGTATCCCAAAAGTCTTAGTGTAGTTTTAAACTTTAATATTTTTGAAAGCTTCTGTACTAAGACTTTTAGGGCATGCTGTATATATATGTGTGTACAAATATAAAGGCCCCCTTTATCATTAATTGCTCTTTTCAAATGAAAAAGTGCTTTGTAAATGGTTAAGTGCTTATAGTTCACTCCCTCTTATGCTTTAAGTTTTTCAGTTTTTATTTTTAGTTCACATTAGCAGTATCATCCAATGTCTAAAGAATCATCTGGCCCACACTCCTCTTTGGAAAAATGACCGGTAGTTTAAGATTTTCAATGCCCAGATCTCATTAGAGCTTCACAACCACCTGGTAAGGTCAGAATTACAGATATTATTCTCTTTTCCCAGAGAAGGAAAAGGGAAAGACTAAGAGGGAAGCTACATGAGGCAGATCAGGTCTGTAAAATGATTTACTCATTTACTCCAAAGCTTACTGTAGTTGAACCCAGAAAATCTGTAGCCAAGACCAGCTTATTGTCCACTGGACCACAAGGATTGACACCCTCCTGAAATTAAAAGCAGGACACAGTCTAGGACTGGGGCTAGGGTGGAGAAGGGGCAGGAGAGAGAGGAAGGAGGGAGCTGAGAGGTGGAACTACATCAGGAAAGGAAAGTTGATAGGGGAGATGGGAAACTACCCAAGAAAAACCATCTCCCTTCACAATTTAGCCTGGCCTAGCCTGGCTTGTATCAACAATCACAAAATGACTGAGAGGGGTAAGGTTAGTGGATAATTATGTTTTTTCCCCCAGTGGTGTTGTATTTATGTATTGCTCTTGTTATTTTAAAAATAATATCCCTTTTTAGATTTTTTTGGCTAAAACCAGAAAACCAGACCAACAAATAATAATAACAACGGCAATCAACTAAACCCACCACTCCCATAACAAATGAGAACCAATAACACTCCAAATGCTTCTTCCTACCTTACATTATTTCCTTTTTTTTTGTCACCAAAAAGAACAAAAATGGGATTTTGCTAGCCCATCCACACAAGCAGACACTAAACACACTCAAATGCATTTCCTAACGATGCCTTGTTTAATACAGAAGGGCCTCTATTTTAGAGCAGTAAAGCTTATTATAGCATACCTACATTTCATATTTTAGGGTTGTAATAGTCATTCCTACAAGTCCTGGAGGAAGGCCCATAAACAGCCGTTAAATCATATTAATTTGCTATTAAGCCAGTTATAACGCAAATGTCTGTCTTTTAGAAAACATTATTAAAAAAAAAAAAAAGTTTCACCATATATGGACATTATTTATTGCTCGATTCTCATTGTCTCCTTATAACATGCCCTTGATCAGACCCAAATGCCCATTTTGGAGATTTTTCCGTTTGAGCAACAACTGGCTTCTTATATTATCCACTGATGCAGGAAAGTTAAATTACAGCCAGTTCATATCATAGAAACAAAGTGTTTCCTGCAATTACTGATAAGGGACAGTTCATTTTCTCTCTGTCATCCTGCAAAACCCTCCTAACAATTCATGCCTGGTTAAACAGGATTTCCACATCTACCGCTGACATCTTTCCAAGTAATTCAGGGTTGTTATTACGGTACAGTCCTGGCAAGGCTCAAAAGCAAGCAGACTTGACTAGGCTGCTCAAAGCAGAGCTTAAGTAGTTGTAATTAATAATAATTACATGCCCACTACACTCTAGTTTTATCACATTATCCATCAATGCAAATAAAATATATATGTGTGTATATATCACATTGTATGTTTTATGTAATATACACACACAGTTGTACTAGTATGAGTGCAACAACAACAAAAATAATTTTTGTATATTACGTGTAGAAACGTTCAAACATCTGCTTCAAGTCGATTAAATCGTTTTCACTTGCAAAATTACCCTTGTACCGTTTTCAGCAAAAGCTTGACGCGGTACCGTTTCTGCCGTGACTCGGATTCGAACCGAGGTTGCTGCGGCCACAACGCAGAGTACTAACCACTATACGATCACGGCAAGCTATCAGGGAGCCGCTGGTTCGAGCTCTTTCAGTACTATTGCAATATCAAAGTCTGTGGAAACAGTGCCATCTGTTGCCCATATATGTATGTTTCTCATATCTCATTGTAAAAACTCCTTTTCTTTTAAATACTTCGCTCAGGGAAAAGTTGCTTTCCAAGTGGCTAAAAAAATAAAATAAAATAAAATAAATAATTAACTGAAAAGCCCTGAACACTTAAAATTTAAAAATCTTAGGGAATTGGAGAGAATGATAGAATTGGACAAAGTCATAGATCACCAAGAATCTACCTCCACAGGCTTTGGGGGGTGGGAAAAATTAGTAGAGGCAGCTTTCTTTTTTGACAGACACTCAGAAAAGGAAGGTATTCTTGCCATTATTCCCGAAGATGAAGGCAGAAGGAAGACTGATCTTTTCACAAATGTTTTCTGTTGCATTTATTTAGCAGGGTTTGGTTTTTGGGGGATTTGACATCAATCAACCATTCAACCAACCAGCATTTCTTAATGCCTACTATTTAACAGGTTATGGGCTTGACTTAAGGCTTCCAAGATCCAAGCAAAAAATCCCTTCCCTCAAGGAATCTATGGTGCATATAAAAATATGTACACAATTTGTATAAAGTAATTGGGAGAATCATATGAATTAATGGATGGATGTACAAATGACTGAAAGAAAAGCAAGAAATATATCCCTCTTCAGTGTTTTCTTCACTGGTCTGACTTTGCAGTTTTTCCTCAGAAAATATCAATAGAGCAAGAATTAAGCAACCACGAATCGGAGTTGAAGACTGGGATACAGTGGAGAGTGGGTAGGTCCCCTCCTCTCCCTAATAGGGAAATCTAGTCTCTGCTGAATTCAATTCAATGCATTTATGAACCATGTGCAAAGGGAGTGAGGGAGGGAGAAATACAAAATAAAATTTCAGCTTCACAAGACTGTCAACTTGTAGCACTATGGAAAGATTTTACAGCATGAGTTCAAATGCTGCCTCTAATACTGGTTAACTGTGTGACCATGGGCAGTCTTTTAATTACTTTGAGCTTCAAGTTGTTCTTAGTTCAGGCCCTTATCACCTCTTGCCAAATAATTACAACATCCTTATAATTAGTATCTTTGCTTCCGGTCTCTCCCCCTCTCTATCCCAATGTACACATTGCTGTCAAAATGATTTTTCTAGAGTATGGATCTGAACATATAACTTTCCTACTCAATTAATGATTCCCTCTTCTCATTTTAGCCTTTAAAGCTCTTTACAACAAGGCCCCAGCCTATCTTCCCAGCACCAAAAAAGTCAATCCAGTAAGACCAGCCTCCTCTCTTTTCTTCATGTTTTATTCCACTTGCTTGTCTGCACTAGGTATCCCTCATGTCTGGAATTCACTCCCTCCTTAGCTCCATTTTGTAGAATTCTCCTTTCCTTTAAAAAGCTCAGCTACCATCTAAAGCATTAAGCTACTTCTTGTATCCTCTACCTGCCTGTTGGGGAGTCCCCAAACTTGTATTTAACTAACTTGTATATATTTATATTTAACAACTTTGTGTCTATGCTATCTTTATATGTGTGTGTGTATCTGTGTGTATAAACATCTACATGAGTATATATGTAGGTATATATAATGTATATGTGTGTGTGTGTGTGTGTGTATTTGTCTCCTTCATTTAAATGCAAGCTCATTGGGAAAAGGAAATGTTGATTTCATTGAATTCATTGAATTTGAATCCACTCTGCCCCAAGCTCATTAGGGAAAACTTTGCCATCTTGCAAGATTCCATAAGCCTCAATACCCCATTTCATCACTACCCCTCTTTCCCTCTGATTGAAGGGTGAAGACCTGAACTTCAAAAGTTCCATTTAGGGAGGAACTAAGCACAGAACATCTCATTTCTTATCTAGATGCCTACTTTAGGACTTCTCTGACTACTCTACCAGGCCCCTTTATCAGGAAGCTTGTTTCCCAAAATAATCTTTACCAGCCCCTGCTTTTCAGTTTCTTCTTGTGAGCTTTCTTCCCCATTAGAATGTAAGCTCCTTGAGAGCAGAGGTTCCTTCCTCCTTCCCTCCCTCCCTACCTCCCTCTCTTCCTTCCTTCCTTCCTTCCTTCCTTCCTTCCTTCCTTCCTTCCTTCCTTCCTTCCTTCCTTCCTTCCTTCCTTCCTTCCTTCCTTCCTTCCTTCCTTCCTTCCTTCCTTTCTTCCTTCCTTCCTTCCCTCCTATTCATAATTCTTCCATTTTTCTCATTAAAATGTCAGCCTCTCTCCTCTCTTTTTCTTCCTTTCCTCTCTCCTTTCCATTCTTTTTTTTTTTTTTTTTCCTATCCCCAGTGCTTAATACAATGCTTGGAACATTATAGGTACTTCACAAATATTTGCTGACTGATAATGCCAGGAACATAATTGGGACTTAATAAACACCTGATTGATTAATTCATCTAAAAACTAGGGACAATAATATCTCCTCAGGAATGCAATGAAGATCTAATGAGATTATATATGGAAGGTACACATCTTAAAGGGCCATATAAAGAGACATTATTATCATTGCTATTACCTCTTATAAGCTAGAAATATTTTTTTTCTGAAGATTTTAGGGATAACCTAAGGATAACCAAGATAATGAATAAATGATTTCGGTAGGGAGTTTGTAATAATAAAAACAACAATAACATGAAAACAGAGCTCAAATTTTACAGCTTAATAGGGCTTTACAGCTAAGAAGTACTGAGGCTAAATTTGAATTCACATCTTCCTAACTTTATGTTCAATGTTCAATCTATGGCATCATATATAAGAGCAAACCAAATCTTAAGCATAGTAGTAAATTAGGAGCCTAAATATCTAAAAATGGGATTGAATTTGAGAACTGGTGCACACTGGAATGATACTCGGCTATTTATAAGGAGACAAAAGCTTTGTTCTAGAATACTTAATATTTCACATGTTTACAAAGAAGATGGGACTACTAACTTTCTTCTAGCTTTACATATATAACTTGGAAAAAAGATTTATCCTTCTACTTAGTCTCTTCATTCTATAACTACTTTTTTTTTAAAAAAAATATTTTAGTTCAAATGTATACTGTCAATCTTATTTAACTCCCACTCTCACCAAGGCAAAGTACATGGACCTGCTGTTAGCCCCTTACCCACAATGCCTTCCTTCTCTGGCAAAAATCCAACTGCATAAATACCAGATTGACAACAGCTCTTGATAGTAACTCAAATGATGAAGAACAAAGGGAATTTATTGACTGCAACTTTAATATGAATTAACAGTGTGAGTGTACTGCTTTAAAAAAAACAACTAATTTTAGACTGTTTTAATAGGAACATAATGTTCATATCAAGGAAGTGATAGTTTCAAAGTAGTCTGGACTTACTCATTGCTCAGACCCCATTGGAGTATTTTCAAAGTTCTGGGTACTATATTATGGGAGCACTACTAATGAATTGCAGCATATCTGGAGATGGTTGACTTGGCTGGTAAAATGTCTAGAAATAATGTTATATGAAAATAATTTAGAGAACTGAGGACTTTTGGATAGAAAAGAGATTAAGAGCAGGGCTTTCACATTCATGAAGGGTTTTACCATGAAAGGAGGATAAAATGTGTGAAGGAAAAAAATGGTGTGGTTGACTTTGAAGTCCTTCATTTTCAATTCTGAGATTCTTTATTGTATCATTGGGTAAAGATTCTTCTTTGGTTTTTAGTTTTAACAGGGATTTCCTCAAACTAAGAATCACCCCTTCCCAGTTTCCCTCTATGCTTCTTCTCCCTTTTCCTGTTTCCCTACTCCCTTGGTCTATGTCCCAAGAAAGCTGCTTTGCTGAGTCTACCGAGGAAAAGGTAGCTCAAGTTACAGACTTTTGATATTTACAAATCTACCTATATTTTGACTTGGGAAAAATTGATCTAGTCCAATCTTCCAACTAATACAATTCGCATTCATCCCCTAAAAAGCATTGTCCAAATTTTGTTTGAATAAATTTTATTAATAGAATGATACTACTTAACAAGAAAGCCCATTCCATTTGAACTAATAGATAATTTTTCTTCATAATGAATTGAATTATTCTTTACTATTACCAAGATCCCAATTTTTCTCTCTGGAGTGCCATAAAATGAGTCAAATCTCTCTTATCCCTCAACCCCAAAGGCATTAAAAAAAAAAAAAGCAACAATCACATCCTCTCTACGTCTTGTCTTTTTCAGGAACAATATTCCTAGGTATTGTTTTTATTAATAAGAACAATTGCAATTCATATAGCACTTTAAGGCTTAAAAAGCATTTTACACATTACCTTATTTGATCTTCACATCAACCTAGTGAAATAGATGCTATTATTATGCTCATTTTACAGTAATAGAAATTGAGGGTAATAAAGGTCCTGCAGCTGGTAAGGTCTTTGGTAGGATTTGGACTAAAATCATCCTGGTTCCAAATCCAGGGATTTGTCCACTGCTCTACCTAGCTGCTTTTGATTGCCTTGACATATGGCTTGGTTTCTAGATCTGTTACCATTTTAATAACTTTCCTCTAGTTATATTGTAAGCATTTTCCTCTTGGAATGAGTTCTAGAATTAGATTCAGTATAGTGAGCACCTATGGAATGAGAAACACAGTATTAGTGCTCGATTAAATTTAAGGGGAGGATACAGTTGAAATGTAAGACAATCCTTATTCTTATGGAGCTTAAAGTCTAGTAGGGAGAATGCAAAAAAGATTCATAAATATATACATACACACATATATATATATACATATACCTTTACATATATTTATATGTTTATGTATGTTTGTAAATATATATATATGATGATACGATAAAGAATCTCAGAATTGAAAAGGAAGCACTTCAAAATCTATCCTGCATACATTTTATTCCTCTTCTATGGGAAAACCCTTCACAAATGTGAAAGCTCTACTCTTATTCTCACACACACACACACACACACACGAGACACAATACACAGTACTGAACAGAACAGTGGCATAAAAGAATACCATAGTGAGTTTTAGGGAAGCCTGAATAGAGATAGTTATCATTGTGTTGGTCTTGAAAGATGAACTAGATTAAGTAAACACAAAGGAAAATTATTCTAGAACTAGAAGGATATTCAGAGGTGATTTAGTCCAGGTCTTCTTAAACTTTTTCCACTTGTGACCTCCTTATGCCTGAGAGATTTTTATATAACCCTTGGTGTATAGGCATATGAAATGGACATATAAATCAAACATTTACTGATAATAAATCATAATTTTGCAACACTATATTCAGTTACATGACCCCATATGGGGCCACAACCCACAGTTTAAGAAGCTTTGATATAGTCCAATTCCCTTAATTTCATAGAGGAAGAAACAAAGAACTATAGGGGTTAAGCTTCTAGCTCTAAATCACAAAAACAGTAAACATCAACACACAGTATTTGAATCCAGATCCTCTGACTCCAGAGCTTGTGCTCTTTCCATTGTATGGCATGCCTCCCTCCATGAACTTACCTAGAGGCAATTCAGTTCTGAGGGCACTGATAGATTGATTCCCCAAATATCTGAAAGAGGAAAGGATACCTACCAGATGGAGAAAAAACCGAGACACATTATTATTACCCCCCCCCAAAAAAAAAGATTAATTAGACAATATCTGTAACTACAGGCTTATATGCCTACCATCCCATTTTCACACAATTTTTATGAGAATAAACGATAGAAAACTGGGACACTGATACATTGTTGATGGAATTGTGAATATATCAGCCATTCTGGAGAATGATTTGGAACTATGCTCAAAAAGTTATCAAACTGTGCATACCCTTTGATCCAGCAATGTTACTACTGGGCTTTTATCCCAAAAAAATACTAAAGAAGGGAAACGGACCTGTATGTGCAAGACTGTTTGTGGCAGCCCTCTTTTTAGTGGCCAGAAACTGGAAAATGAGTGGATGCCCATCAGCTAGACAATGGCTGAATAAATTGTGGTATATGAATGTTATGGAATATTATTGTTTTGTAAGAAATGACCAGCAGGATGATTTCAGAAAGGCCTGGAGAGACTTACATGGACTGATGCTGAGTGAAATGAGCAGGACCAGGAGATCATTATATAATTCAGCAACAATACTGTATGATGATCAATTCTGATGGACAAGGCCCTCTCCAACAATGAGATGAACCAAATAGGGCAGTAATGAACTGAACCAGCTACACGCAGCGAAGGAACTCTGGGAGATGACTATGAACCACTACATAGAATTCCCAATCCCTCTATTTTTGTCTGCTTGCATTTTTTATTTCCTTCACAGGCTAATTGTACACTATTTCAAAGTTCGATTCTTTTTGTACAGCAAAATAACTATATGTACATGTATACATATGTTGTATTTAACTTATACTTTAACATATTTAACATGTTTTGGTTAGCCTGCCATCAGGGGGAAGGGGTGGAGGGAAAGAGGGGAAAAGTGGGAACAAAAGGTTTGCAATTGTCAATATTGCAAAATTACCCATGCATATATCTGGTAAATAAAAAAGCTATAATAAAAAAATAAAATATATATTAAGAAAAGAGAATAAATGACAGACATGGATCCAAAATATCTTTGATAAAAGAAAGAATGTGAGGAAGACTTCAATTAGTTATATTCTTCAACAGGTCATATATCCTTATATGCACACAATTGACTAAAAGATGTAGGGAATAAAAAACCCCACTGTTTCTTGTTTGTTGACTATTTTTAAAGCACTTATTCTGTAGAACAAAGTGGTCCTCAGTAGGTTCTCCTCCACAGAGCTGTCTCCTATGTATATGTCACAGTCTCACACAATTTCTTGAAAAATATAAACTCAGAAATAACTTTGATGGCCTTCAGTTTATTAATACTAAGAAAAACATTAAACAAGGAGATAAATATTTAGCAAAGGTGTTTGCCACCACCATAAACCACATAAAGAAGGTCCAGTGTCCAAATGGAAGAGAAATTCCCAATGGATGGATGGTAAGTTCCTGTTGGCACCAATTACAAAAAGCTTAGAATATTGTAGAATCTCCCTAAATACTCAAAAGCGTTTGGCAAATCTATCCACATAGAAAAAACCAAGAATGCCTCTTGCCTATGTATGTAGGCTATGTAGTTACATCACTACATATATTTTAGACAGGTACTGCAGATGGAAAATGAACTGGGCTCAGAATGGAAGAGGAGGAGTGAAGCAAGCTAAATTGCCTTTGGAAAATTATGTGGTGCTTTTAATCAGTTCTAATTTCTCCCTGAAATAAAAGCTTATCTCTTAAATATCAATATGCTTGCACAATGATGCCATGTGGCCATCAATCATGAAAGACCCCAATTCCTGAGAACTAAAGTTGAAGCTTATCCAAAGGACAATGAAGACATCATGGGATGGGAGGGTGGAAAGGTGGGGAGGATTATGAGTAGACCGCATCATGTACATGGTACAAAGAATGATTGGTAAAGGAGATAGGCTAATTGTAGTATGAGGATGAGGGATAACAGATGGAGCTACTCTCCAATGATATCCACACAATGTCAGAAGACATAGAAAGAAGCTCTCAGCACATTTGGGTGGGCCTCTTTCCCCCCATCTCTACCTCCATCTGGAGAATTTATTGGAGGACATGGAAAAGAGACTTACACAGGATGAGAATACATAGATGGGTTATGTACCCTACATTATTTGGGATCAAAGAACTATGGCAGTATTAAAACAAATATCTCTTTTTTCATCAGACTATCTTTCATTTGGATGGAGGAGCTGGAATGATGGAGGAGGAATAGTGAATGTCACAGGTCTGCCACTGGGCTCAAGGCCAACAGCAGTCATCAGCTGGGTTTGGTGCTGGCCTAGTGCCCAGGATTCAGACAAAGACAGGTTGAAAACCCTCATGCAGAGAAGGCCCCGGTTTCTCTTCCATATAGAAGCCTTTTCTCAACCCACCACTGACTGTAACATCAGGAGAGACAATCCAGCTCCCCTCCTGTGCCCTCTATATATTACAAAAACTCTGTGTTCTTTCTAATAACAAATTTGATTCATTCAAGAGGAGTCCAGACCGCCCAAACAAGGTCCTGTGGCTGAACAGAGGAGATGAGGAGCCAGCAGTTGAAACCTGAGGGGATAATAGTTCTAATTTTCTAAGATTGATATCCATAACAACAATAATAATAACAATAACATTTTTTTAAAAGTCCAAAAAGCCAAATGATTTCAGATTAGGCTCTTTCCTGAAAGCTGCGTATGTCTATCACTGGATCTCTGTAAATGTTCAGTCTTAAATGTGAGATAAAATGAATATTTTCACAAAGCCTGCAATACGAAATACTTGACAGTTTACATTTGCAATAGTAAATTGCCCAAAGTAATTTTTCCCCTCCCTGTTTATTAATGAATTCCATTTTACCAAGCCCAAGTCTTGCTGTGGGGAAGCTGGAAAAGAAAGGTAGTGGAGTAAGGAGGGGTAGGGGCTTTTTTGTTGGTTGGTGGTTTTAATTTTTTGCCTGAAGGCACCATTAGAAAAACTCCAGATGCACAGTGTTCTAATAGAATTCTGCATCTGACATAGCCCCCTGGAATACACTGGCCTAACCTCTATGATTGGGGGAGCCCAGGCCTCCATTTGGAAGACTTGTTAGGGAGGGCTGGTCTATTAACAATAATGTGCAGGAGTACAAGAAGTACTGGGGATAGCTGAAGGGCTGGCATGGTGGAGAATGAGGGCACAGCTCATAAGAATAGTTGTGGATTTCAAAGCAACCTCTCTCCTTCCCCATCCTCAGGAAGGAAATGCTTAGTGAAGGTGAAAAGTGGTAAGGATCAGAACAATAGGAGACCAAATATGGTACACATGGGTCTTTTAGTTTCCCTCTCTGAATTGGAAAAACAAACACAAGACAATACAAAGACAAATTATATGATCATGGGCAAGTTATTTTGTCTCTGATATTCAGGTTAATCATCTGTAAAACTAGGGTGATAATACTGGAATTCTGACTTAAGATTATTGTAAGCCTCACAATAGATAGCATTTGTAAAATGCTATACAAATTGGTAACAACATTATTACTCCCATTTCACAGATAAGGAAATTTAAACTCAAAAAGATGAAATGATTTATATAGTTACTTGGCCAGTGAATGTCTGACGCAGAATTCAAACTTCTCACTGGTTTCCTCCCTGTAACAATACTCATACCACCTACATTCCAGGGCTTTGGGGGGAAAGTAGTTGTTGTTTGGGTTTTTTTTTGAAGTATGAGCTATTGTTGAGGTAAGATACCCTCTGAGGGCTTAGGGTAAGAATGGCTTGGAGGTATAACTTATTTTGGGGACAGAGAGATGCCCTTGACTTCTTAGCTTGCCTCCATTTTAGTGGGCTAAGGGAGGAGTGGGAAGAAGAAAGTAAATAAGAAGTAAACAAGCTAGCCAAATTTACTCCAAAGCTGAGCATGGGAGCTGGCATCTAGAGAGATAAGCTATGAGAAACAGGTGTTCTCCTTTGCTTCTTTATCTTTCACATTCCATTTAGATCTCATTTACCCATTATAAAATCTTGCTGGTCTGTGTGACAGTCTGTTATGTATTTTATTGTAACCTTACATATAGGGAGAGGATAAAGGAGAGAATGCTTTATATTCTGGGAAGGTTTAAGCCTTAATCAGTGGGAGCTGATCTGGTTGTGGGGAGGGAGGCTTAGAGCTATTACAACAAAGTGGGAGAGCAGTATTATTAGACTTTATGAGCCTGGCATACACTAGGAATCAGATACTCCTAGAAATAAATCATCAGACCAGGGAACAACTGAGAAGTAAACTCATTTACATTTTCCATACATGGACTTTCATTTTGGGCCATCTTCATTTTAAAAGAAGGTCACTTACCTGGGAGGAAAAAAAAAAAAAAAAGCTGATAAAAAGGCAAACTTCCACAAAAAGGGGAATTTTCCCCCCTTTTTCTCTAGGACACTGATAACTCAGGCAGACCTGCTCAATAGCACCACTTATTGCCTAGATAGGAACCTTATTTATTTCAATTTTGAATACAGGGTTCCAAGAACACCAGCCAATCACAATTCAGAGATAATACAGAGAAGTGTATTTTTTGTTTGTTTGTTTGTTTTTGGTTTTGTTTTTGTTTTGTTTTGTTTTTTCCCTGTAGATGAGTTGTGATGTTAGGGGCTAGCTTTCTGGAGAACTTTGGGATCAGCCCGAGTCCTTGGTCTTAGTGGAGAAGTGAACAGCCACCATGAGGTTGGTCAAAAATGGAATGTTTCTTTTCCAGTTCTTCTTAGACTTTATGTACCTTAGTAAAATTACATCCTTATATACAATTACATTCAGCATGCTGAATATGTGTGAACTAGAGAATCATCTCTCATCAATTCCACTGAGTTAACACCTTGTTGTAAGTATCCTTGTTTCAAGTATTCTTCTCCAGAGTTCTGGCCCTCTGCAGTGACTAAGAACTAGTTTGCAGCAAGAAGATGGGGAAAGCCAGGGAAATTGCCAGATGAATTGAGAGCTATTGGGATTGATAGGAGGATTAAGAGTCAATAACAAAAGAATTACTCCACGTAAGTATTCAGTTAAGGATAAGCAGTTAAGCAGGGCTAGGAGGATTGAACAAGAAGCCCACTCACAAAATACTATAGGATCAGATGAGTAAAAGATTCTAGGGTTTGGGAAGGGGCTCAAAAGACAATAGAAAAATATGAGCAAGGCCCGAGAAGGATAAAGGGAAAGACAGACAACACAATCAGAATCAAATAGGTCATATAACCAAGGTTCTTTGCCATCCCAAAGCAAGTTATTTTTCCCCTCCTCACCTCCCCATTAAAGAAATCATTTCAATGGCATAATATCATTTCAAGGTTGTTCATAGGATCTTAAATGAGAGTTATAAGGGCCATGGAGTCATCTGATGTATTCCCCTCATTGTATGGATGAAGAAATTGTACCTCAGATAGGTTAAGTAACTGATTTGAAGTCACAGCGATAGTGTATAAGAAAGATACGATTTGCAACCATATTTCCAAGAGACAGACACTTGAAAATGTCTCTTTACTATAGTGACTGACACTTGTGCAAAAGCATAACATGCTTAACTCATCAATTAGCACTGACTATTTCAAGGAGCTTTTTGGAGGTCAGGATGATAGATTTCATAAATTATGTACTAAGATGTTCTAGATTTTGTTTTATTTACTAGGTTTTTTTTGTTGTTGTTGTTGTTGTTGCTGTTGTTGTTTTTGCTGAGACAATTGGAGTTAAGTGACTAGTTACACAGCTAGTAAGTGTTAAGTGGCTAAGATCAAATTCGAACCCAGATCCTCCTGACTTCAGGACTGGTGTTCTATCCACTGCACTACTTAGCTGCTCCGGATGTTCTAAATTCTTGAAAGCTTATTTAACTCTCCTGAATGTCAGTTGTTCTAAACTCTAGTTGACCACAAGAAAAAAATTTTTTTTTAAAAGAAAGGCTTAGTATATTGGAAGAAAGGAGCTACATGAAACATAGTACTTGTTGCTACTTTTATCATCATAATTATCATCACCATTAATCTGTAAAATCAAGATTAAGTTTACCATCTGAAAGCCAGATTTTCATCCCAGGAAACTCTAGGACCATAAAGTTACCTAGGATGAAAATCTGGCCCCTGGAGAGCTTCCCTTTAATTATCATCAGTGCTTAGAGTAGGATGGAAAAAAGGGGGGAGGGGTAGGGAGAACCAGTCTAATTGAATGTAGGATAAACTATTCATTAGCAAGCCAAATAGCTACAACATTTAATAACCTGCAATGCCTCATGGAAAACTAAGAAATTGGCCAAGAGTAATTGAAGTTTGTGATTCTCCAAACTGTTATATAAAGCAAGGCTTGGCAAGGATCAGTGGGTCTGCACCAATTTTAATTGCATTTTTAAAAAATTCTGGATAGAGATTGCCTTTCTCCACTCATTATTTATATAGTGAAATCCCTTTATGGTGAACCTTGCTTACAGTGAAATCCTATGCAGCAGCTTGTAAGGTTCAATGTAAATAGGACCCATATATACTGAAACTCAAATCCAATGAAGCATGTATGATTGGGGCCATTTTGTTTGACCCCCTTTTAACCCAATATCTACCATCTACTTCTACTTTTTAATTCCTTATGCTGCTTCTGTCTTTCATTAAAGTATCCATTAGACTCCTTGGATAATCATCAATAATAAAAGTACTCAGTAAAAGTTTATGAGATCCACAGCTATAGAGCTTTACATGGTCCTTAGAAGAAGACTTTCCTGGGCATTCCCAAACATAAAATGGTTGGGATGACCAATCACAGTGGAAAGGGACCTCAGAGAACATGGGGCTCTAACCACATCTGACAGAGTCCCTCTTTCAACATTCCTGACAAGTCAACCCAATTCACTTAAATTAAGTTTAAATCTGACTTTTTATAAGGCTGCTAGTTGGTGTAGTGGATAATGTTGGCCTGGCATTAAGAAGGCCTGAGCTGAAATCTGTCCTTAGACAGATGTGTGACCTTGAGTAAGTCACTTAACTGGTTTGCCTCAGTTTCCTCAACTGCAAAAATGAAGGTGATAATAGCATCTACCTCCTAGGGTTCTTGTGAGGATCAAATAAGATAATATTTGCAAAGTATTTAATATACTACCTGACACATAGTAGATACTCTTAAATTATTACTCAGAATGTAAGAATTGGAAGGCACTCTAGAGATTATTCCAACTCCCTCATTTCACAAATGATTGTATATTTTCCCAAATTAGTTTGAGAAATATGCTGTAGCAGAACTATGTCAACACTATCTTTACTCAAAGGAGTGACTCTAATGCTAGGAAATTGGGCACTGTGTCAGGTCCTAATATTTTCAGATACTTTGGTGGTTTGGAAAAAATCATTAGCCTGAGAGCAAGGAAGCCTGGCTTCTAGTTGCAGTTTTCATGTTAACTAAGCCTTTGACCTGGGGCAGGTAAAGAATTTAACCTTTCAAGGATTCGGTTTCTTATAAAATGACAGAATTGGCACTGATGGTCATCTCTATATCAGAAAATCTCTCCTCCTAGGGTTTTGGTGCCATTGTTCTCTCCTGATTCTTTGTTCACCTATCTGACTAGTCCTTTTCAGTCTCCATTACCAGGTTATTTATTCATATCTCACCCCACCCCCCATCCCTGCCTTGTGGATTGTTGATTATTTTATTCTGATAAGTAGTCATTTAAATGCTAAATGTTTTTCATCTGGTTGATAATCAGATGACAGATTCCTTTGATTGGTAACCCATGAAGATTTATGAGACCAGACCAAAAGCAAATCATTTAAACTCTTGAGTTTAGAGTCTTCATCTGTGTAACGAGACAATTGCATTATACAGACCTATAAGGACTTTTCCAGTTTTAAGCATGTGATCCAATAACAGAATTTTTTTAGCTTTTTGTATGTGTCATGGACCTCTTTGAGAGTCTGTTAAAGCAGGACAGTTGCTCATTGACAACATTTGTAACCGAGGGGAATGGCTAAATTTTATTTAGATGTTAGTGAAAAAATATAATTTATTTTCCAATCCAAATACATGAATCCTCTGAAACCTCTAGGACTTGTGGACTTTAGGTTAGTGAACTAAATAAGATGGTGGGAATGGGATCAGAGTACAGCAGAAAGAAAACCAAAATATCAATCCAAGTCCAACAGTATATGAAGTTTTCCTCTTCCATAGTCCCCCCTTCTCTGCAATGAAAGAAGTAGGTATGTTTCTTATGTCTTCTTTGGGTTCAAGTTTTGTTATAATTGCTCAATATTCAATTTGTTTTTTGTTATTGTTCTTTCCATTTACATTGTTGTGGGCATTATTCACATTCTTTTACTGGTTCTACTTACTCAGATCACATAAGTCTTCTCACACTTTCTCTGAATTCTACATTGTTTCTTAAGGTAAAGTTATATTCTATTGTGTGAATGTATTCATTGTTTCTTACAACACAATAATATTCTGCTACATGAATGTAGAACAATTTGTTTAGCAATTTCTCAATTGATGGGAATCTATTTCGTTCCCAATTTTTTGTTACTATAAAAAGTGCTACCATAAATCTATGTGAGACCTCTTTTCTAACTTTGACTTCTTTGGACCTATGCTTCATATTGGAATCAAATAATCACTACATTAGCATAATTCCAACTGCTTTTTGGAAAGATAGGACAAATTCAGACCTCAATCAACAATGTATTTGTGTACCTGCCTATTCACAATCCTTCCAACATTGATTATTCCCATTTCTTGTTCCTTTTGCCAAAGCCAGGGATGAGGTAGAAAGCCAAGTTATTTTGATTTGCATTTCTTTTATTAGGAATGATTTGGAGTAATCAATCAATAAATATTTATAAAGTGCCTACTCCATGCCAGATATTGTGCATCATTCTGGTAATACAAATAGATAATACCTTTTCTCAAAGACCTTACAATCTAATGGGGAGAAAACTTGTAAATAAATATATTCAAAGCAAGCTATATACAGGATAAATAGGTGATTAACAGGCATTAAGAGGGATTAGAAAAGGCTTCATATAGAAGGTGGAATTTTAGTTGAGGACTTAAAATAGAAATTAATAGTTGGAGTGGAGAAGGGAGAATGTTATAGTATGGGAACAGGCAGAGAAAATGCCTGCAGTGAAGAGCTACAGTGAAGAGTTCATTCATGGAACAGCAAGGAGGTCTATGTCACTTGATCAAAGAGTGGATCAGGAAGTAAGGTGTGAGAAGACTAGAAAAGTTAGGAGGGGGCTTGATCATGAAGGGCTTTGAATGCCCAACAGAGGATTTTGTACGTGGTCCTAGAGTCAATAAGAAGCCACCGGAGTTTATTAATTTGGGGATGGGGAAATAACATGATCATACCTATACTTTAGAAAAATTATTTTAGTGAATGAATGGAGGATGGATTACAGAGGGGAGGTAGCTGAAGCAGGAAGACCTATGAGTAGGCTGTTTCGATAATCCGACTGTAAGTTAAGTAGTGTCAGAAGACATGAAGTTGTATATAGGAGATTTTGCAATGATGAAAATGACAGGCTTTGCCATCAGATTGGATATGGGGGAATCTGGAATGACTCCTAGGTTGTGATCCTGAGGGACTGGGAGGGTGATATCGCCTTCTAGAGTAACAGGGAAGGTAGAAGATTTCAGGAGGAAGGTAATGAGTTCTGTTCTGGACACATTGTCTTTCAAACATCTTCAACTGGATTTCCAGTAAACATCTCAAACTCAATTAAAGATACAAGATTGGAGGACAGCAGAGGATTTTGAGCAGGAGAATTATATCATTTTATAGCTTGCAAGTCCTTTTTTGAGAACTATTTATATCCTTTGACCATATTCACTGGAGAATACCTTTTTAGCATTGTGGCATAAGCTGACCTCAAAGCCAAGAAGATCCTATATCTGTCACATGCTGGCCAACCAAACTTGGAGAAATCATTTAACTTCTCAGTGCTCTAGCCAACTCTGTAAGATTAAGACATATAGGAGGTGGCCAGTCTACATTAATCAAGGGTGCTTCTTCCCTGGCAGTTCCTGATTCCAAAGAAATCACAAGCCCAATCCCTATCCATATTTGTGTTAATTCCTTATACAACCTGGACAGAGTTCATTATCATAAATATTTGATACAAAGTTTTTTGGAAATGATTATGTGCAAAAAGACCAGGGTTTTCTATGATCCCAAACTCTGGGAACTTTCTTCTTTCCTTGTACTTTACTAACAGTATTTTCCAAATTACAATATTTCTGAAGGGGCATATATAGAACTGGAGGAAATAAGCCTGAGTATAGGTGTGTGGTCATTCCAGAACAGGTTTCTCTTAGCTAGATTTTTACATATAGACCTGACCTGTTTCATCTGGTCAATCATACATTCATCCATTTTGGTGTACTTTGTAGAAGCATACAACATATTGGTATTACTATATTTCAAGTCTCATCAAGTCTTGCCTAAACAATAGCAATGGAATTTGCTTTCCATTGGAACTTTGAATTCAGATAATAATAAACACAGAAAATATTTCACTGTGCTTTCCAAGTAACATAAATTAGCTACAGTGTTTGTTTACAGTTGAAGCTGTAGGTGCCCTTTTTTAGGCAATAGTTTTGAGAATTTATATGTTGCAGCCTGCTCACACCCACCATATGCCTCTGTATTACCTTTGGAGTGATTCTCATTTTTAATTCTTCAGTAACTGTTGTGGTCCATGGCTCATTTCCATATGGTGATGCTTATAGAATATTAGTATTAAAAAGAAAGACATTTATTTCAAGGAGAAGGTTGGAATCATTAATGGAGCTTTATATTTTTCCAAGTTGCAAAGTCCAAAGAATAATAATGAAGACTATCAGCCAAGAAATGTGTGATTGAGAAAGAAAATGGGGTGGGTTGATCAAATGAGCCAAGCAAAGAAAGCAAATGGAGTCCTTGTGCTGCACTGGTATTCTCTCCATAACAAGAGTGATTGAAGAAGGTCCATAGAATGCTGGGTGTATAGTAGATTTCTTGTAATTAATTTATGGAGGCCCTGGAAAAGAATCATACAATATGGGGAAGGATGGGATAGTGATCTACTTTACCAGAAAGAGATTCCACATTTATGAGATCTCAGATCCATTTGAATATTTGAGCTTAGTGAAATGTGAGTAGTAGACTGGGGGGATGCATTATAATAATACTTAGCTAATTTTAACTTTAAGGATAGAATAAGAGGAGTAGTGTGGTAGAAAGGAGAGCCCTTCAAGGCTGGAGTTAGAGGATGTGGATTGAATCCTGATTCTTCCATTTACTAATTGTTCAATTGTGGGCCAGACATTTTACTTCTCATCTTAGATTCTTCACTGATAAAATGAGGGAATGTGACCAGAAAAATGTTCAGATCCTTTCCCACTCCCGATGTAGGATGCTTTGATGAATATGAAGTCACACATCTAAAAAAAGTAGATCATAATATCTAGAGTTAGAAGTTACTTTGGCAACCATTTAGTCATCCAAAGCTCTTATTTTTACTTTTGAGAATCCCAAGGCTTAGAGATGTCACAAATTGTTAATGGTCAGTTATATAGTTAGTATATAAGAGCAATCACAAAAGTGGTGGGACTAACACTTCAATTCAACTTTTCCAACTCTTATGTGAATTGTCCTTAGTTATATTCTCATTTGAGTTGTGTTAAAATGACATTCATTTATCAATCATTCAAGAGAAAATGTATTTTTGGAGCATCCATAGATGTTTAGTACAATGAGTGCTTAGTACAATGTCAAGGGAAGTACAAAAATACAAGCATGCTCTAACAACATTAATTAATTCCATGAACACATAACATTAGGCAAAACAATGTTACTATGGAGAGTTAGCTCATAGTACTCTAGGCCATCCAATTTGCATCTTGGATGATTGGCTAAACTATGTTACCATGGTGTTTTGCAATGTCTTGGGTTTGGTTCAATTTAATTCAACTTAATAAGCATTTATTAAGCACTTCTGTGTAGTGTAGTGTGCTAGACATTGGACATACAAAGATAGATATGACCTGAGCCTTGTTCTCAAGGAGCTGATAGGCTAATGAGGATAAGATTGGAGGATGAGTTTACAAATGACTCATTTCAACAGATGCTCATTAAATGTCTATGACATATATCCTGAGGGACATATAAAGACCAAAATAAAATAGTTCCTACTTTCAAAGAGATTATAATCAAGTGGGAGGAATCTAATACATGTAGATAAATAAATTTAAAACCATTTATGGAGGAAAAGGGCATTACTAAAGTTGGGGAGATCTGGAGAGGCTTCGGAGAAGTCCGGCTTCTTTGAGGGAAGTTAGAGATTCTAAAGGTAGAGGTGAAGAGGGAATGGATTGCAGGAAATGGGGTCAACCTATGCAAGCATGTGAAAAACAGCAGATGGGATCATGAATTTTAGGACACAGCTAGTAATCCAGGTTGGCTGAAACCTAGGCTGTATGAAGGACAATAACCAGAATTAAAATTAGAAAGGTATGTTAAAGGTTATGATCCATTCATCTTAATTTGTCTTCTCAATTAACTTGTAAGCTACCTGAAGGCAAGGACCATGTTTTCTATAAGCAAAGCCCATGATATCTCTCTCACTATAATAACTTCTATACTCCATTTTCTTCTCCTTCTAATTTATTCTCCCATAGAATCCAGATTGTAGATGGTCTCAAATGCTAACCTGAGGAATTTATATTTTCTCCTAAATGACATACAGAGGTACAGAAGATTTTTTTTTTTTAGCAGAGAAGCCACATGATCAGGGTTGTGCCTTAGAAAGTTTATTTTGGAGGATGATTTGGAATAGAAAATACTAAAAGCAAGAAAACCAATTAGCAGGCTAGTAAAAAAATCTAAATGAGAAGTGATTAGTGCACGAAGGAAAATGAAATCTATATGAATAGAGAGAAGGGATTGGATTGAAGAGATATTGTGGAAGCAGAATCCACAGAACTTGATTTATAATTATGACTCAAAGGGGACAGAAGAGCAAAGTTGAAATCTAGACAACTTTCATCTGTGGGAGATGAAAAACCATTGTTGAAAATTTCATATAAAATGTAGCATTTAAATTGTGCCATTAGCAAAGAATCGGTGGATTGTTGTCTTCATGTTCAAAGAGGACCAAAATGACATCACACTATGTCAGGATCAAAGTACAAGTCAGTGATATCAAACTCAAATAGAAAATTGGGCCACTACTCTTTAATTAAATATCCCTGACATACTGACACACTGACTTAGAAAAGTCTTTGTTTTAATGTATTCTTATTTATTTCACCAAATATTTCCTAAATACATTTTAACCTAGTTACTTCTCCCTGAAGTGCTGTAGCTTCCAGGAATGTGTTTGTTGCCTCTTCCATCTTCTCTTCCATAGTATAAACATCCTTAGTTACTTCATATAGAATGGTTTCAAGACCCTTCTACACTGATGGCTTTCCTTAGCCCTAATCAGAATATTTTCCAGTTTATTAATGCTCTTTGTATATTGTGATGACCAGAAGAGATGAAAGGAAATATATAAGAAATATAGTGAAAGTAAAATTAATGACTATCTATGAAAGATGAAGCAGAGAGACTAATAAAAATGACTGCATTTTTTAAATTTGGGCGACTAAGATAGCATCAACTCCTTTGACAGAAAGGATAATATAAGGAAAGGGAGTTACTTCTGCTTTGCTTTGTGTATCTTTTAGTAGGTTAGATAGAGAAGATGAGGAATACTATTCAAGGCAGACTCACAGAAATCAGAGTTAGAAGGCTTCAGTAGCCAGTTAGTCCAGTCCCTGCTTAAAAAGCAATCTCCAGCTTCTATGGGAACACCTTTAGTGAAAAAGAGCCCACATTTTCTTAAGATCCACTCCACTTTTCGTGAGCTTTAGTTGTTAATTTTTTTTTCTTGGTCTTCCTGTGGGAAGCAAAGCCAAGATGACAGATTAGGGGTAGCTATCCAACTGAACTTTTCCAACATTCCCCTCCCTCCAAAGAACTTTAAAATAACACCTCAAGTGAAATTTTGGAGCAGCAGAGCCAGCAAAAAGTTGTAGTGAGATATTTTTCTGGCCTAAGACAACTTGGAAAGTAGACAGGAGAAGTCTGTAACACCAGGATTGAGGACTAGTTGTGGTTTGTTGGGAAACCCACACATGCAGGTGGCAATAGCAGTAACAGCAGCAGCAGCAGCAACAGCTTTGGGAGCACTCAGTTAAGAGAATGTAAGAGGGTCAGACAACTACTCAGAAAGAGATTACAGGGGACTCTTTGCTGGCACTGCCTACAGCTGTCACTAACTGGCAATTCTATTGTATCTATGGAGTTCTGAGTTATAGTTCCAGGGCAGAGAGGAGTACTAGGGATCTGTCATAAGGGAGAAGAGACCCTGGTCACAGTATCTTGGCAGAGAGGAGTGCTAGCAAAGGCAGCTGGAGATGATCAAGGGCCCTTACTTAGTAAAGAACATAGGGAAGACCAGGAGAGCAGTAACCACATCTCTCCCTGTATCACACCAGTTTAGAAGTGTCAAAAATTGCAGACCCTCAAAACTAACTCTAAAAAGAGCAGCACAAGAGCTGAAATCTTGGGACAGTGTCTCCCCATTCCCAGGTGAGCAAAGCCCAACTTTAATATGAAGTTTAAAATCAAGAAATAGGCTGAAAAATGAGTAAACAATAATCAAAAAAAAATTTTCACCATGAAAAATTATTATGGAGGCAGAAAAGACCAAAACATAAAAAACAAAACAAAACAAAACAGAACCAGCACTATGAAAATTGCTACCAAAAATCCCATGAAATATGCTAATTGGAATTAAGCACATAAATTCCTGGAAGATTTAAAGAAAAAGAAAAGAATGGAAGAGGGAAAAAATGGAAAAAGAAATGAGAGTATTATGAAAAGAGAATTAACATCTTGGTAAAAGAGATATATTTTCTTTCCCTCCCTCCTTTTCCTGAGGCTGGGGTTAAGTGATTTGCCCAGGGTCACACAGCTAGGAAGTATTAAGTGTCTGAGCCCAGATTTGAACTCAAGTCCTCCTGAATTCAATGCTGGTGCTCTATCCACTGCGCCACCTAGCTGCCCCCCAAGGTATATTTTCTTAATGCTACAAGAGAAAGAAAAATTCCCTGAAGAAAAAGACATCCTTAAAAAGCAGAATTGACCAAGTAGAAAAGAAAAAACAAAAGCTTGCTGAAGAAAATAACTCCTTGAAACTTAGAATTGGGCAAGTGGAAGCTAATGACTTTATGAGACATCAAGGAAGAACTAAACAAAATTAAAAGAGTGGGGAAAAGAAGAAAATATGAAATATTTCATTGGAAAAATAAATGACCTGGAAAATAGATAACTTAAGAATTATTGGACTACCTGAAAGCCATCAAAAAAGATCCTAAACATCATGTATTAAAATATTATCTAGGAAAACTGACCCAATATCTAGACCAATGACTAGGAGGTAAAATAGAAAATGAAAAAACTGGCCAATCACCTCTTGAAAGAGACCCCAAAGTGAAAACTTTCAGGAATATTCTAACAATATTCCATAACTCTCAGGTCAAAGAGAAAATTTTCAAGCAGTCAGAAAGAAACAATGCAAATACCAAGAAGACACAGTCAGGATCACACAAGATTTAACAACTTCCATGTTAAAGCAGCAAAGGGCTTTGAATACAATATTCTGGAAGGCAAAGGAGCTAAGATCACAACTGAGAATCATGTACTCAGTGTTCTTAAGTGTAATCCTTCAAGGAGAAAATTTATATTTAATGAAATAGAGGACTTACAAGTTTTCTGAATAGAAAATTCTACAAACAAAAGAATCAAAAGAAGCATAAAAAGGTAAACATGAAAGGATAATCATAAGAATCTCAACAAAATTAAAAGTTTACATTCCTATGTGGGAAAATGACAATGTAATTCCTAAGAAGTTTATCATTATTAGAGGAGTTAAAGGAGTTTACATAAATAGAGGGTGTGGGTATGATCTTATTATGTTGCAATGATATCTCCCCTCCTTTTGATTCAAAAATAATGCACTGGGAGAAGGGAGAAGGGAAAACTAGAATGTGGAAAAATTTCTCTAGACTAAAGGTAGAGCTTTTTCAATATATGGTGAAGGGGAGAAAAGCTGTTCAGCAATGCTTAAATCTCACAGTGGAATTGCTAACATGTAACATATCCATTTCAATTTTCCTGAGTATGGCTTATATCATAATAATGATAATAAAATAACAATAATTAGATGACTTATAAAATCATGAAACTTTGAAGTACCAAAGCAGGAGTTCTTAACTTGTGGCTCATGAACTTTTAAAAACTATTTATTTTGTTCTATAAGAAATGACAGGCAGGGTGATTTCAGAAAAGACTAGAAAGACTTACATGAACTGATGCTGAGTGAAGTGAGCAGAACCAGGAGAACATTATATACAGTAACAATAAAAATATGTGATGATCAACTTGGCTCTTTTCAACAATGAGGTTATTTAAGGCAATTCCAATAGACTTGTGATGCAAAAACAATCCACATCTAGAGAGAGAACTATGGAGACTGAATGTGGATCAAAGCATAGTATTTTCACCTTTTTGTTATTGTTGTTTGTTTGCTTAGAGGTTTTTTTGCCTTTCTTGTATTTTTTTTCCTTTTTGATTTGGTGTGTGTGTGTGTGTGTGTGTGTGTGTGTGTGTGTGTGTGTGTGTGTGTATGTGTGCACGCATGATGAATATGTGTGAAGACCGGAGTTAGCATCCTGGATACCTTCGAATCAGCTGGAGTCAGGAGAAGCAAAAGTCCTTGTTCTTTATTCTTGGTCTTTTGGGGTAGCAGTCAGGGGAATGGACATAGGAATCTCCACACCTTCTTTCTCCCTCTCCATGGCCAAAAAGTCACTCCTGTTTGTCTTACTCCACCCTCTGATCCCTCTCACAATTCCCTGTCTACACCCACAGATCAAGCCAGGAGAGAATAGTTGGGCAGGGCCATTCTCCATGCATATGCTAATAGAGTATTGTTCAATTGGTAATTAGTCTTAAGTGCTTGGACCTCAGTGCATCAACTCAGTTTCAGCCTTTTACAAATATGGAATTATGTTTAGAAGAATTACACATACTTAACTTATATCATATTGCTTACTGTCCTGGAGAAGGGAGAGGAGAGAGAGAAAAATTTGGAATACAAGGTTTTACATAGGTGAATGTTGAAAACTATCTTTGCATGTATTTGGAAAAATAAAATTTTATTAAATTTTAGAGGGTCATAGCTTCACCAGACTACTAATGAGGTCTAAGTCACAGTAAATGTTAGGAATGCTTGAACTAGAGCAAAGCTTCTTAAATCATGGATTGTAACTGGGGTGAAGAAAATTTGGCAGCAGCAAAAGGTTTCTGAATGCAATGACCAAAAACTAATTTAAAATCGAATACATAATAAATCTGAAATATTTCTGGTGGCACCTATTTATATTGCATCATGTGACATCACTGCAGCCTTGATTCTGAACACACAATATGTACACTTTGCATTGCACATGCATGAATGCTGCCAGAAGCACCTCAGTTCAGATTTGGGATAGAGTCATATAAAAATTTTTTTGGGAAGAAAGGGGTCGTGAGCAGAAAAATTTTAAAAATAATAATTATTCACATTTATGACGTTATTCAAGATTTACAAAGTATACTCCTCATAGCAATGATGCAGATTATAGTAATGAAAAATCAGAGACTGAGGGACTTGCTCAGGGTCAAAAAGCCACAACAGTAAATATTTAGAAATCAATTCTGATTTCAAGAGTAGGACCCATTCTGAGCCTCCTGTGCTACTTTGCCTCCATTGTTGTATTTTTTATATTCTAGCAGCAAAGTTTTGTTTCAGGTTGGGTGATTGATATTGTTAGATAATATGTGGCTGTGAAAGATACACAGGAATCAAAATATCATTGTCTAATTAGCACCACATTTTAATAATAATTACATTTATGTAGATCACTTTAAGATTTGTACAACCCTTTGCGTATTATATAGCATTTATATCAAAAGTAAGATATGATTTTACTTATTTGATTAGAGCAATTTGAAACATGATTTTTTTTTTCCTGAGACTGGGGTTAGGTGACTTGCCCAGGCTCACACAGCTAGGAAGTGTTAAGTGTCTGAGACCACATTTGAACTCAGGTCCTACTGAATTCAGGGCTGGTGCTCTATCCACTGCGCCACCTAGATGCCCCGAAAGCAGAATTTGATTTCCTGGCCCCAGGTTCATTATTCTTTCCATTATACCAAATTGTCTATAAAATGAAAATGTCAATACATTAAACATAAGGTGATTAAAAAAAAAAATTTGGCAAGGCAATGGGGACTAAGTGACACAGGGTCACACAGCTACTAAATGTTAAATATCTGAGGCCATATTTGACCTTGGGTCCTCCTGGTTTCAGGGCTAGGCCTCTACCTACTGTGCCGGCTAGCTGCACCCCATAGGGTGATTATTAATATCAATAATAGCTCACATTTGTATAGTCTTTTAAAAGTTTACACAGAGTTTAGTGTATGATTTCTAATTCTAATTGTTTCTGACTGACCCTCATTTGGAGGTCTTCATTGGAGTAATTTGGCAAATCTAACTCATTTTATATAGATGAGGAAACTGAGGCAAACAGAATTAAGTGACTTGCCCAGGGTGACCCAGCTGAGGCAGGACTTGAACTCTATCTACTCACCACAAAACTGCTCTAATCATCCCACTTCTAATTACCACAGATAATTAGATTAATTCACTTAGATGAACCTGTAATCTTATCAGTATACATACTCTATAGCTAGGCTTAAACTTTTTCCATTCATGACCTCTTTTTGCCAGAGAAATTTTTACATGACCTTGAAAAATAGGTATACACATATAAAATAGGTATACACATCAAACATTGCTTGATAATAAATCATCATTTCACAATCTCCATATTCAGTTACAAGACCCCACATGGGGTCACATAGTTTTAGCCAGGTTCTATAAAGATGACACCTTAAGGAGAAAGAGCTCAATTTTAAGGGAGACTAAGAAGACCTACGAACTGATACAGAATGAAGAAAATGAAGAGAACAATAGTGATAGAATAAGCATAACTTTGAAAGACTTTAGAATTCTGATCAATGCAATGATAAACCACAAGTTCAAAATAAAGTTGTTTAAATCAACCCAGTGAGAATTTTCCCATTATAATTTGCATGCCCATTGTTTTTCTTGTCCAATGTTATTTGCTAATATTTTTAATGAGCTACTAATGAACCATCAATAACTAATACAATGAAATAAAATGTCTGAAGATTATAAAATGAGAATCACTGGTCACTCAATGACTATCTCATAAAGTTTTGTTTTTTTTTTTTTTAAATCAAAGCTCAACTTTACTAGATTCTGTGCAGAAAAGAAAGAAAACTAAAGTTAGAGGAGATGGACCTAGATTCAAATCTTGATTGCTACTTATTGATCTTGTACATATTACTCAACACTTGTATGTCGGAAAGAGAAGGCGGGCTGGTGGCAAGAATGAAAAATGGCAGGTAAACGACCAGAGTGTTCCACTTGGTGCTTCTATGAGAAGACTGGAATGTTTCCAGGACATTGGGTAGACCCTTTATGATAAACTATTAGGAGGACATGGATGAAAATTGCCCATAATTAGGCAGGCAGGGATTTTGACCTACATCTTTGGAGGAAACTTCAGAACTGATGAGATCATAAATCTATTATTTGAGTATTTGAGAGATTTCTACTTTTGCCAAAGAACACTGATTTGGAGGGTGACATTTGTAAGATGGACAAATATTTCCCCAAATATTATGCCAAATTAATTTCACATTCCCTGTATGCTGGCTCCTGATGTGGTTTGCTATCAAATTTTCTAGGATTACATCATTACAATCAAGAGACTAAAGCATATTAATGGGCTGGGGAAATCCTATTAGCCTGAACCATACATGTGGTTAGATAATAGCAGTAACAACAATGGCATCTAGTTTCATTCAGATCTATATGGGCTTTTTGAAAAGGCATAATTTGTGGAATAGAGCCTGTGAAAGTGAGAGTGGGCTTTCTGCTGCTTATTAACTTTACATTTTGCCTCCTTCCTCAGGAGAGATAAAATATCTTTGTGCCTACAGGAGGCATTCTGGACCTTTGGGTATTCTGTAGTTCAGAGACATTATCCCCCTAAACAGTATATCAAAGATTGAAAATAGATATCCACGGCAAATTTTCCATAATAGAGCTCCCGGAAGATTACTTCTGCTATGCTTAACTTTGAACATTGAAGCTCATTTTTAAATGTTATTTGAAGATCAAATGAGGTTTAACCAACCCACTACTAGATTCAGAGGATTTATCTGCAACCACACTATGACGTTCCCTTAATACCTTTCAGAAACATAAGTGCTTACATCCTAATAGGTTTTTAGCTTAAGATCTAATCATCCACTCGAATTAAGATGCTTGAATGAAGCCAACTCATTTGGAACTAAGCACTTTAATGTCAACAGAGACATATGGTATTGAGAATGAATTACAAAGGATCTCTTCTGAGCCATCTATTGGGGGAGCGAGAATAAGATCCCCCAGCATCATTATTAGTTTACTCATTTATTTCCCAGCAAATAATTGAGAGCAGTAAGATCTTCTTATAAAAGTGGAAATGGTCTAATAATTACCAGTTAGGGATGTGGTATACTTATATTTGGATTGATTGAATCATCCTCTTGCCCTCTAATTCTTGTTAACATCATTTTGAAAATGCAACATTTTAAAAAATAGGATACAACCTAGACAGTATGAGAATATACATATATGTACATACATATTTGTATGTCATGGATCATATGTTATTAGACTGCAAGCTCTTTGAGAGCACAGAATATTGTATATTTTTGCATCTCCAGCACATAGTACAATGCCTTGCATATAGCAAGTGCTTAATAAATATGGACTGAATAATTAAGAATTGAGTGAAAGAATGACTACAATTTCATGGAAAAGGGAGTTGATCTTGGAGAGCAGAAAACTTGAATTCAAATGCTAATCTTTCTATTTATTACTTGTGTGACCTTGGGCAAAAGAGGTACTTAAAATTTTTCTAGGTCTCATTTCCCTTATCTGCAAAAATAAAGTTGTTGGAATAAATAATCTCTAAGACCCCTGGGAACTTTAAATCTGTAATTCCATGACAAAATAGAAAATTGTCTCATCCATATTTGTATACATTCAGGTAATCCTTTAAGATCATTTGAGATGTTGACAGGCATTTGTGAAATACTTGGGCTTTCAGAATCTTTAATTTTATGACTTTACACGAGTAATTAGGAGGACTAGTTTGAACTTGAAGGAGTTTGTTTATTCTGTTTATCTCAAGTCAGAAGTAGCATTTCTGATGGCTTACTTGATTGCAGATGTTTCTAAGCATTGGAGCAGGGCCATTTTAGTTAATGGGTAGATTTCTAATTTATGGCTATATAAACACAGAAAGAGGCAGAATGAAAAATTATTAAAGCAGATGACACCCAAAAGTAATAAACATTTCTTTCAAAAGTTTATATACTATCCTTACTTTTTTTTTTTTTTAAAGAATAACAGCTTATATTAACCAAGATCCATAGACTTCTACTCTACTCTACTTCTACTTCTACTCTACATGCTTTTGAGAAGCATGTACCCTCCATAAACAAAATGGCATAACAATAACAACTTGAGACTCAACTAATGAAATCCAGCCTAACCAGCCTAACCTAATCTGATACTAATCTGTGGTATACAATCACAAAAAAGTGCTCCAGACTTCATTTGGAGAGAACCTACTGCCTCCAGGAAAAAAAAAAAAAAAAAAAAAAAAAATCTGCTTTTTAATAACATTGTGAGAATTTTTTCCCGTATTCTTTCCTTTCTCTGAATTTATTATCTCTTGCTGCTAGTTCTGTCTTCTGGGACTAGGAAGAAAAACTGATTTCTCTTCACACAATTTTGTTTAAATGTTTCAGTCATACATGATTCTTCATGACCCCATTTTGGAATTTGCTTGGCAAGAATATTATAGTGGTTTGTCATTTCCTTCTCCAGCTCATTCTATCGATCAGGAACAGATGGAAAGAGAGTTAAGTGACTTTTCCAGGATCACACAGCTAGTATCTGAGCGATCTAATCTCATAAAACTAAGTCTTTTTTGTTCCAAATCCAAATACTTGAAGATAGCTCTCAGAATCTTCTTAAATCTTCTCCAGGTTAAAATTCCCAATTCTTCTAAGTGTTCCTTATGTGTCAGAGATAGTGTGGTATAGTGGGTAGAGTACTCCACCTAGAGATTGGAAAAACTGGATTTAAATATTTTTTTTCTTTTTTTTTTTTTTACCTTTTACTAGCTACTGTGAAACTGATTTGGATCTGGACCTTCTGCTGCTTGCCAGTTTTCCATTTTGGTTATACTTCTTTGGTAGAAGTAGAATACATTTGTTCCACAAATGGTATTTTGGACTTCCTTGGTATTCCATAATTTAGGGAACTCCCAAAACACTAAAATCAAAAGATAAAAACAGATACCATCCAGGAAATATTTTCTGTAGCAGAACTTGTTGGCAAGTGACATCTTTAAACCTTAAATTTCCATATCTATAAAATGAGGTTCATAATGGCATGTCCCTTCTCCCATAAGGTTGCTGGAAGGAACAAATGAAATTGCTGATGTAAGGCATATTGCAATTTATAAAGCAATCCTAATGGCATAGTGCTGCAGAAAAGAAATAAATCTGGGTTCAGAGATGCTGGGTTGAAATGAAAATTCTGATACTTACCTATGAGACCTTTGGGCAAACATCTATGAAGATTTCTTCAAACCCTAAAACTATGATCTTATGACCATTCTGCTTGCTCTTTTTTGGATGTTTTCCAGATTGTCATTGTCCTTCCAAAAACATGGTTCCCAAAAATGAACAGAGCAGCCCAGATGCTCTTTGAAGTGGAAAGATTAGAGTGAGGGGAGTGATCACCTCCTTAGTTCCTCTCTTTATGCAGCTTAAAGTCACCTTAGCTTTTCTGAAAACCATAGGGTACTGTTGATTCATTTCATAGACATATAAAATCTCTTGCCATTTCCAGAAAATAGGTTCATTTTTATCAAAACTGTCCTACCATATAATCAGATTACTAAAATTGGTGAAGTTTGCAGGCTAAGATAATGAGAATATTTCTAATCTTACAGTAAGAAGTAACAGGGATCAGGATAAAGTTTTAATATCTTACTGGACAAAATTGTTATTATTATTATAAGTTCTATTTACTACAATAAAGTTTACTTTATTACCAACTGCATCACCTAACTGCCTCTAAATTTAGCTATCACCAAGCACAGTGACTATGGCTCAATGGCTTCCCCAAGCAATTTTGAACAAAGTTCTCATATAGGGGTTGTGGTAATAACTTAAGAGTTCATTCAGACTATGATTTACCCATATACTGAGATAGTTAATGCCAGGAAAGTAGAATACTTTTGGTGATGGCTTGCTTTGTAATTATGTGTTTCCCTTTAAATTATGCACTCCTTGAGGGCAGGGACTGTGTTTTGCCTCATTTTGTATATCCAGCACTTAAAACTGTGTCTAGCAGATAGTAGATACTTAATAAATGTTAATTTATTGATTGATTGATGAGAGTAAATTGAGTGGAGTTGAGTGGAGGGATATGGTTGGATCTCTAGAATAAAATACAGAATCTTTAGTCCAATATTTAAGTTAGTCCAAAATCTGGCTCAAACTTATCTTTCAAAATAAGTTTTATTAATTTTTTTCTCATCATAGTCATTTCTGATATCTTTCCCCTTTCCCCCATCCCAACTGAACCCCCATTTGTAACAAAAATTAAGTAAAGCCCCAATTCAAAACCATAATATTTGATAGCATATACAATGTTTTGCTTCCAAAGACCCCTAATAAACTATCAAGAGGAATGAAATGAACTTCATGATCTGTTCTCTCAAACCTACCTTCAGATTTTTTGATTATTCCCTTCTATTCACTTCATATTATGGCAAGGAGTGAGGAAAAGCCTGTTCTAACATGCTTCTGATTATTAAATCAGTGCAAGTATTTATACTTTAAAAATCCAGATTTAAGAAAGTGTTAATAATATATTCAACTTTAAAGTGTATGTTCATACCATCTCCCCCTTCCCCCCCCACACAAAAAAGATCTTGTTGCTAAGCATTTATCAATGCATTCTTTGTTATACACAAAATAGTCTACTAGATATTTTTCAAATTCAGTTTGCTGCCTTCCTTTTCATATATTCCTATAGCCTCTGTGTATTTATCATGGATACAAAAAATTGCTTCCTCATCTCTACTTTTTAGAATCATCTTTTTTCAAGGCCTTTATAGGATTGTGTCCTTTGAGAAATCTTCACTTGATCTGAACACCTTTTCCTTAAACATCCCCAAAGCTCTTGAATGGTATCACTCTTTTGCTTCTATTACACGTTAGCACATATTATTATATTTATATTTATCTGGGTTTGTTGCATTTCCTTGAATTTATCACTTCCTTGTTGGCAAAAACTACCATTTTTTCATCTTTGTAGCTACAGAGCATAAAAATATGTTGAATGAATAAATGAATGACCTGGGCTAATTAGATGGTATTCTTGGTAAGTAAGTGGTGGATTTAAATTTTAATAGAAATTTATGTTTTAAAGGAAAGATAGAAGGGGCAGCTAGGTGGCGCAGTGGATAGAGCACCAGCCCTGAAGTCAGAAGGACCTGAGTTCAAATCTAATCTCAGACACTTAACACTTCCTAGCTGTGTGACCCTGGGCAAGTCACTTAACCCCAGCCTCACAGGAAAAAAATAAAAAAATAAAGGAAAGATAGATTTGAATTATCAGAGAAGAGAGGAAAGGAAATTTCAGGTAAGGGAAAATAGCATAAGTAGTATAATAACCTGCTACCTGTTTACAAAAATTATTTGATTGTTTAATTGCTTAAATTTCTTTTATGACCATTTTTTGTGAATTTTCAATAATAAATTATAATTTTAATAAGATGGGGTACTTGATCATCATATATTGTGTGTGCAAGAATTTATGAATAAAACCTCTTGCTTAGTTACCTTGGTCACATTATCTGTCTCCAACATCACTTCAAAATTATCTTGGATAGCTCAAAACTTATCCCTTGGATCATCTTTGGGCTAGGATAAACATACAATTATGTAATCACTAAATTTAACCACAATTGGTGAGAGTTTTTACAAAGTTAGGAAATCAAGTAGAGCTATATACCACAAGATGATAGTTATGTTGGATTTTAATAAGAAATGACAATGTGCACAAAAATTAATCAATTAACTTCAAATTTTTTTGGTAACTTTTTAGCATTTATACTTCTGTGTTTATTAAAGCTTGGACCTCCACTACAACTTTTGGCATACAGTATATTTGTCATTGTCTTGAATAAATATTTTAGTTACAAAGTACATACTGTAAATTTCTTTATCCTAAATTCACTTAATGATATACTTCATGATTTATACTCTTAGAAACAGAATCTTAAAGTTCTCTTTTTATCCCCAAAATTTCTTTTTCTCTGTTCCCTAAATCAAGACTTATGAACTCAGATATCCATTCTGACTGATAACACTATTCATATGTCAATAAAGGGATTTAGAAAGTTTTTGAATTGCAAGGGACTTCAGAGATTTTAGGAGCTCATCTAGAACAACCCCTTTATTTCACAGAAAAGGAAACTGAGCCTTACAGAGGTGGTGGGTATTACCTGCCCGATATCAAATAGGTAGTTAAGTGGGAAAGACTTACTTAAACTCAGGTTATACTTTGATTTTCTATTCTAAATCCAGCAATACCTATAATAACCTACCTCTTTCAGTAGTTTTGCAGTAAAAAGAAAAAAATGATATCAAATGCTATTGAAAATGACAAAAAAAATTAATTTCAAAAGTGTTTGAGTATATACCAACTGTAGGAATTCATTGTTTCTAGTTACTCATTAAAATTCCTTTCACTGTTAAATAAGTAAAAATTCTGTGATGCATAAAATGCCTTCTTTTTTATGTGCATATGCACATAACAGTTTCCAAACTTTTGGGTCCTTTATGAATATTAAATTGGTGTCTTCTTGTCTGTCATATTAGTGAATCACCACTCGAGGGAGCCCAAGTTTCTTTGGTGTTGAGAAGACAAGCCAGACTTAAGGTATGTTATACCCTGGGGAAACATTTCATCCTGTTATTGAAGTGAGAGAAGGAAAAACAAACATTTCTAAAAACTTCTGTCCTTGAGAAGAGCTATGACTCAACATAGAGAAAAAAAAAAAAAAACCAACAACAGAAATTCTAACTTTATTTTTCTTGCTGGTTTATAAGCAGTGAAAGTGAAAACTACATTAGGATAACTTGATACTGTGCTGTAAGGGTTTATCTGGGGTTCCCCATGTTAGTTAGCTTATACCAACGCAGAAGAAACCTTGTGAAAGCTTGTCTGTTGTAGTTAGAGCTGGTTGTATCAGCTCGAATGATTCATTAATTATTCACTATTGTTTATCATAAAATCCTGAAAGGCTGCCAAGTGCTAGGATGCGCACAATACTCACACAAGGAAACAGCTTTCACTTTGAAAGAGGAATGCATCAGATGGGGCTATTCACAAAATTTTTTTTAAATGTGCAAGCTAAAATGTTGACAAAATTCAAAGTATAAAATCCTTGAAATGTTGATCTAAGGTATTTGTTTCTAATAAGAAATCTGTGAGTAAATGTATGCCTTGTAAATATGTACAATATGTATGTATTGTATGCTATATGGTTAAATGTCTGTACGTACATGAAATTTTAGGAACTTAGAAATTTCAGCTAGAGTTAAAATTTAACTTTAAAAAAAACATACAAGGTTATTGACCACCTAAAAATCTATTTATGGACATCTTGATGTTTTATGGACCACAGACTTGGAACCTCTAATTTAGAAAATTCATGATTTTATTATTGTGGGCAGTCCTTTTACTAGTTAAGGTAGATTGAAACTCCTTCATGTTATAGTAAATAACTTTATGAGTTTCTGGGGCCAGAAAATCCCCCAGCCAGTTAGTGGTGAGCTCTCTGGTGTTAAGCCTACCCTAATTTACTTAAGCTTGTCCTCTGACCACAGACACAAGGTCTATTGCCAGGCTCATATCCTATGATTTTCCAGACTGAGAGATTGTACAATAAGAGTTAGACTTTACTGAATGATACATAGGTAACCTTCGATCTTGGATGCCCTTTGATCTGTTATTAGTTTCCCCTGGGCCCAAAGAGATTATTCATGGAAACAAAAACAGAGCAGTTTCTGATGATCCTTTCACAGAATTGTAGGCATCACTCTTCCCTCTCCCAACTTCCCCTCATTTGAACACTTGATGAGCTCTTATTTGAAATATAGCAGGAAGCTATGTGATCAATCAAGAACAAATTAACTTTTAAGCACTATATATAAATTTAGGAAATGTTCAATTTCAGCTTTGTATAGTATGTGTATATATTTTCAATTATTCTCTATCTATCCATCCCTTTATCCATCTATCCATCTGTCCATCTCTCCCATTTATCTGTCTATCCAAATATCCATGCATCCATCCATCCACCCACCCACCAATCTACCCATCTGTCTGCCTGTCAGTCTATCTATCTATCTAACCTATCTATTATCCACAGGAGTGCAATATCTGAATTGTTCACCAGGTGGGAGCCTCTATTTCAGTAATTCACCCAATGGCCTTACATTTTGCTTTTTCTGGAGTGTATTAGGGGATAATAGACCTTTCCTAAAAAGTGCAATATTCCCATGGTCACCAGAGGGCACTCAATTCTACCTGCAAATCTCTAGAACCACTCCTGGTTGCCCACTTAGATCCTTAGATGTGGATGTTGGATGCAAAGGATTTTATATATATATATATATATATATATATATATATATATATATATATATATATATATATATATATATATATATATATATATTCAGTGCTTGTGGAAAAAGAAGCGTGCACATCCTTTTTCAGGATCATGGAGAAGTTTCAATCTGCACTGACTGGTAGAAAGACTACCCACAATAATAAAATCATGGATCTTCCAAAGCAGAGGTTCAAAACCTGTGTGTCACAAAAGCTTAAAGTTTCCATGGATAAATTTTAAGGGTTTAGTGACCTTGGATGGTGTTGGGCTTTTTTAAACCCACTAATTCCAATGAACATTTAGCACTTTATTATGACTTTAGGCAGCAAAAATTATTTTGTGAAGGAATTCATAGACTTCACAAACTACCATAGTTGAAAAAGATTTAAAACATTTGTCCTAAAGGATTGAAGTATATGAACACAAAATAGCTACATATTAAACTTTCCATGTATGTGGGTATATGTCTATGTACATGTATGTGAGATTTCTAAGAACAATTCACTGCAACTCTGACATCTCTGGGTATTGCCTACTTTGCTTTTCTCTTTCCTTCAGCTTCATACACACTATTCTGGATACAAAGTGATGGTTTCCTCATCTATAAAATGAAGTTATCTATAGTGTCTAGGATTGTTATAAAAGGCTAATGAGATAATATATATAAAATTCTGTATAAATGCTAGTCATTATTATTATTATCTCCATATAATATTTTGAGCAGCAGTACTTCAGATGGAATGGAAGAAAGAAGAAAGTGTGTTGCAGCTAATAATTCAAAATTTTAAAAAATATTCTGAGGTATTCAAACATAGAATCTCATCAAAAACTTGTCTGGATTTGACTGCCTCAATAAGGCAATATTCAACCTTCCTTTTCCCTTCTATTTGCCTTATCTTTACTCATTCCTCTTCTCCAGCATTCCTTCCCTGGAAAGAAGGTTATAAATGAGTTGACTTCTCTCCTCCTCTCTCTTTTTAGCTTGTTTTTGCTATTCATTTTTATTAGATTTCACTTAAAGAAAAATATTTTTGTGGGAGGGGGACACTGGACTTTTACCTTGCCCAAGGAATGATTATTGTTTCAGATCTGAGGTTGTGTTGGTGAGGAGAGGAGAGGAGAGTTGTCTAAAATCGAGTTAAGGTTAAAAGAAGGAAAACAGTCAGGGCTAATAAATGCTCAGCAAGCATTTATTAAGCAGAAACATTCTGAAAAATCATCTCAGATTGTTAAAAGTTGAAATATTCTGTAATCCATTCAAATAGAAAGTTTAAAAGCTATATTTCTAAAAGTCTCATTGCCTGGTTTTCTTTTTTAACTTTGCAGCTCTGTGATGTTTTCCCCCATTCAATACTGACACTCAGAACAAAATGAAATAAAACATTGTGGAATCTTCATTATGTAAAACAGTAATTAGCAAGATGTCAAGATGAGTGAATGAATGAGGATCTGTCAAGGAGGATTTGTTTTAATAGATATCAAGCTTACTGTATGAAAAAAATTCAAAGGCGAAGTGTCTAATGAATGATGCAAGTCATTTCTGATACGGAATAAGAAAAGAGACTCAATTTGCTATTCTAAAATATGCATCTGGAAGAGGCACAACCTGTGATTTGTCAGATGTAATGTAAAGGTGACAAATGTAGACAAATCTCTAATGAATGCTATAAATACAGGTGCACACTCATGCTGAAAACAGCTAACAACACAGGGAGGCAACTCTAATTTCATCGATATGGTGTAGATGTGGTGGGATGGGATTCATGACAGGAACATGGCACTGAAAGTTATGTGTACAATGTTCAAAAGAAATAGATCTATTAGGAGTGAGAAAGTAGCATCTTTGCCAAAATGATATCTGTTTATTTCCATTTTGATGACATTTCTCCCATTCATCACTACAGATTTTTATCTGAACAAACCATTTGTTGGGGAAATTGGAGAATTTTTTGGATTTGGGATTTTATGAGAGATTTTGGAGTTTATGAGAGGAAACTGAGGAGTCCTGGAAAGGGCACTGATCTTTAGTTTGAATTTGGGATGTGCAGCTTACTAGCTAAAAGGCACAATCATTTACTCTATCTGTCTCTTAGATCATTTGTTTAAATGGAATTTTAACATTTTAGAGTTGAAAAAGGCTTTAGAAGTCATCTTGTTCAACTCATATCTGAATAAGTGTGACTCTCACACTATAGTTTGCAATCTACAATGCTGGTTTGAGTCCTTTTGTAAAAAGGAACCCATTTTGTTCCACAGTGGCACATCCTGCTTTGGGATAGCTCTAATTATTAGGAAGGTTTTCTTTGTTTTTGCTTTGTTTGTCCTTTATTCTGGAAGAGGACCAATGATATCACAATGAAAATGTCTAATCCAGTGGATAACTAGGGTTTAAGCAAGACATTGTACAAAGCCATCAATCTCACTCTCTGCTCCAGTAATTGGAGTCCAGTGGTGAGATATAAGTCAAGATGTCTGGTGATACTTGAGAGGGCCTCTCTGCACTCTCTACAATAGTGTCTTAAGATTACTTCTCTGGGTCCAAGCAAAAATAAAAGTGTGAAAGTTCAGTGGGTTCCAGGTATTGAGTGCTGTGTGATTCTGGGATCTCAGGGACAGCTCAAGCTAGTAACTCAAACATTTTTTGGCTCCTCAAAACCTCTGATGCAGAGGAAAGATGATACCATTCTCTTTGTCTGAGCTCTGTAAGTTCCTGACCTGAGTTTTGGCTTGTGGGCTCACTCAAGGTTGGACTTCTGCTGGACTCAAACACTATCAGCTAACTAGAAAGTTTCTACAGTCCAAAGAAATAGTCTGAGCTTCCTTGTATTGACAATATTATTGTGGGCATCAGAATGAGCTGGAGAATGGAACTAAGACCCCACTCTGTTCTGAAACCTATGTGGGTCACAACCACCTAGGATGCTGCTCACTTCGACACTTGCTCCTCATTTAGTACCCAACCTAGGGCAGCACAACTGCTCCTTGTCCTGGACTACCATCCCTGGAAATACAAATGAAGGCAAAAGATGGTCCCTGTCCTCAAGGAATTCTCAATCTACAGGAGAAAAACAAGCAATTATGAGAGAGGTGAATGAGGACTGAGAGTTAAGCAACATGTCCCTATTGATATAATTATACATATTGGAGATTAGACTTGATCTTTGGACTGAGGACCCATCTTCTCTCCTCTGTATCGTACATTATTATTTTAAGATCAATGCAACCATAAAGGTTGAGAATTGAGCAGCTAAGAGCATCATTTAGGAATAGTCAAAAGAATATTGAATATAGGCTTATAGCTCTGCAATTTGCTAATTATAGGACACACACACTTAATGAATGATATTTAACAAGTAGCTGTTGTTTAACCACCAGCTCTTCCCCACAAAAAAGTATGCATGACAAATTTTAGAATTTATCTGCATTACAAACATTTTCTTAAATTTAAAATGACCAATAACAATAAGTCAAGACCTGATTTTTAGCATTTACTGAATTCTGAGGAATAAATTGCTCACAAGGAAATTTTAACCGCTGACTTTCATGAGCCAACTCAAACCAACACTATTATACTCCTGGAACTAAGACATATTGTTCTAATTCTTGGAGTCTCAGTCTTATCATTCCTAAAAGAGGAGACTAAACTAAATGGCCTTTAAGGTGTCTTTACTTTACACCTCCCTAGACTCATATCTTACCTAAGAAAATTGATTTCAGTCTCATCATCCCTAAAAGGAGACTGAACTAAATGACTTTAAAGTGTCTTTACCTTAAACCTCCTCAGATTTATCTTACCTAAGAAAATTGAAATATAGTTCTAGTTCTGGTGCATTCATCTGAATGACAAAAAACTTGAGCTATCTCTGAAGAAAAATATTCAATACTTTGGCATTATCATACAAGGACTGATGCAGAATTTAGCATGGATATTATTTTCCCAGTAAGAATTAAGTGGAAGCAACAGTATCTTTCATAGTCTATCAGCAGCAACACAAACAGCGTATGTGCTCGTAAAGAGTTATTAACAGTACAAGCTTCCTGGAATGTAGGCCCTAGTGAGAGAGATCTGTCGAATAACAAAGGAGCCTGTTGAATCTACAGTCATAGGATGTATGAGCATGCATACATGTTCCTTCTGACAACCTGCCCATATCCTGCAGAGACCTCAGCTGTGTCCTAACCTTGGGAGCAGCAATCTGTTACAACTAAAAGATAAAATTGAGCAAATTTTGGCACTGTTTCTCAAATGAAATATCTCCATGTAGTACTATTTTGGTTGATAGAAGCATAATGGGAAAGAGCAAGTATCAGTGCACCTGGGTTTCTGCCATTATCTACCATTATAACTACTAGTATAACCTTGAACAACTGGCAGAATTTTAGTGTCAGAAGTGTCCTTGGAGACCACTTATCCCAACCACACCTGGAAAAGAATCTCCTCTACAACATACCTAACAGGTGGTCATCCAATAGATGCATGAAGACCTGTAATGAAAGAAAAGCCACCTAATGAATTTTGGCATTCCATTGTACCTTTAGATAACTCTAACTGGTAAGAAGTGCTTTTTTCTTATTATTTAACCTGAGTCCAACCCTTTGTAACTTACTCTCATCATTCCTAGTCCCACCTTCTGGAATCAAGTGGAAAAAAAAATTAATTCTTTTTCAATCTCATAGCTCTCTAAATATGTAAGAATGGTTACTATAATTGCCCTTATGGCTCTTCTCCTTCAACAAATCTTGAGTCCCTTCACCATTTTGTTTGTTTCATCTCTATGTATACGCATTTAAAATGTCCTTCCTGAAACGAGGCAGACAGAATTGAATATGATATTTGTCAGACCTTTAAAGCAAAATACAAAAGACTCTCTTCCTTCTTTCTGGTTGTTATGTTTCTCTTTATGAATGCAGTCTGAGTATATTTCCACTATTGGTTGCCACCTCATACTGCTGACTCATATTGAGATTATTATCCTCTAGAATCCTCAGATCTTTTAAAGATCAATTGTTGTAGAATCATGACCCTCTCATTCATTATTGTGAAACTGATTTTTTGCACCCATGGATAAGCCTTTACATTTATTTAAATACTTTCTGATTTCAACAATGTTGATTTTCCCTCCTTGTACAAATCACAGACTCCACACACTTGTCTATATAGTATGACTTTTATTTATATATTTCTACATATCTTCCACAGATGATACACCTACTATGTTAGGGGTTTTCCTCTAATTCTCCTGGCATTAGGTAGATAACAGTATATGACATAAAGCTATAAGTTTCTTGTTTTTTTCAGGTAATTAGCTCATCTTTTTTTCCTAACTATTCATGTTTTGATGACATTCTTTTTATACAGCTTCCTCTCCACAAATGACTGTGTTGGAGCTTATTTAAATCCACCATGTAACTCTCCATAGGCCTTTGCATACCATTTGTTCAATTAATTGTTCAATTAATTGATCATTTAAGAATATATATATATATATATATATATATATATGTTATCTAGGGGTTTATTTAATTTCCATTGATATAACTTCCATTGTCATACAGCATAGGACCAAATAAATATCCATAAAACATTGTATTGAAGACTTCTTTCAAAACTGATGTCAAACTACTAATGATTACTCTGTCATTCAACTTTTATACTTCTCAAAAATTATGACATCATATACCCCAAATATCTCCATATTTTATCAAATAGTAAAATGAGAAAACTTGGCAAATCCTTTGTGCAAATCAAGGTAGAATATTTCTACAACATCCCCCTGATCTGCCAGTTGAGTGACTGTCAAAAATTTTAAAAAAGAAAATAAGAATCTGGCATGACATGGATTTATTTAAGTCATACTCATTTTCTGTGATAATTACTTTTTCTAGACATTCATTAGTGGTTTCTTCAATAACATATTTTATAATTTTATTGGGAATTAAAGTCAAATTCATTGGCCTATAACTAGTGCTATTGTTTCAGAAAGTAAGAATTCAAAGTTTACCATACACTCTATTTGGTAAAGATGATTCCCAATTGTATACATATTATTTGTCAGTAAGGCTTGGAAAGAAAGAAAAGAAACAAAATTCTAAGATTCCAGAACTTCAACTCTATGATTACATCACTTTATTTACATGTACACCCAGTATTGGGTGTGATATGTTGTCCAGCAATATTGATTTTTGATGACATGGATGAGCTGGCTTCCTGATTCTGTATTCTGATAACAAGTTGTTTGTAGAAGGGGTTTAATCACATTCATAAATATTCATGTAGTCTATCTTTTAGTATACTACTTTCTAATTCAGCCACAAAAATATGTTTTTTGGGGGGTGATACAGAAGATAGATTACTCTTGTATTATATTTTTTCCTTCCATGCAAACATCTCCATAAGAGATCTGGAATTTTGTACAGAAGTGTGCAATTCACTTCTATGAAACTTAATGTCTTCTTTCATTTGTTAAATAGAAAGATCCAAACTGACCAGGTAAAGTATAAGTGTAAAACAAAATTCACTAAGCTAAAATACACTAATTCAAGTCAGGAGGACCTGAGTTCAAATTTGGCCTCAGACACTTAACACTTCCTAGCTGTGTGACCCTGGGCAAGTCACTTAACCCCAACTGCCTCAGCCAAAAAAAAAAAAAATACACTATTTCACACACACACACCCCTTTTAAAATCAAGACATTGGTTTTTTCCCATCCTGTGGTAGTTCTCCCATGCTCTATGATCTTTCGTGAATTATTAGCAATGGTTCAGCAGTTACATCTTATTTTCAATTCTTGAGGATATGTGTGCTTGGATCTTATAATTTGAACTCATCAATAGCACAGTACTCTTATGATCTCTCTTGATTTTTCTTGGGTATGAATTCCCTATTAGTCACAGTTGTTCTGTCCTTTCAGTATAAAAACAATTCTTTTAGGCAGAGAGAACAAAAGCAAAATAAATGTTTAGTTCTATCTATCTGTTATAATCATTCATCTATACCCAAGGAATAGTGCTGTCCCTTATTTGATACTCCTCTTTTTTCTAAAATAGTTTAGAGGAAAAAACCTTCAAACAAGACTTTCATTTGACATTTATTTCTCAATCTTAATTTCTTTTCATTTTTAAGACTTCAAGTATTTATGATTTCATTTGATGGGATAATCCCACTACTAACTCATATTACAACCCTTTATACCTTGGTAGTTGATTTTCAGTTGCTATGACCAAAGAAATTCATCACTTGGTAGAAAGCTTTCAGAAGATTAGCTATTTCATATTTAGATATACTGGTTCATAGATGACTGGTATACAGTCTGTTGCTGGATTGGTATCCAAAGCCTTTTAAATATAGGACTCTTCTCATTCTGTATACCTTACTGTGAAACTTTGGCTGGGCCTGGCATCAGAAAGTGATGAGATATAGTCACAGAGGGGCAGTGCCATGTTGAGGGTCCAGCTAGGACAATAGGATTAATAATGGGAGGAGTACTCCTGGCTGCATCTGGGGTATTGAGCCCAATCACTCTGCTCCACAATACATTGGTCAAAGCTAGGTCAGAAGTACCTGTTTCCTGAGATAAGGGAAGCACCATGCTCCTGAGCTCTAGTTCATACCAGATCACAAGTTCCATGCCCTCAGTTCCTCAGTATCAGATTTCATGCAAAGTTTCTGCTTTTTTGTGTATTGAGTTAAACTTTGAGAGGACTCACCGTTGTCCACTGGAAGATAATAATAATAATAATAGATGACATTTGTACAGTACAGACCAGGTACCATGCTAAGAACTTTAAAAAATATATATCTTAAAAAACAATGAATGGTAAATTTTTTTCACATAATTGAGAGGGAAAAGCAAAATATTATTTTAAAAAATTACATCTCATTTGATCTTCACAATAACCCTGGAAGGTAGATGCTATCTTTATCCCCATTTTACAGATGAGGAAGCTAAGGCAGAGAGAAATTAATTGATATGCTCAGGTTCAGATGGTTAACAAGTATATGGGATCAAATTTGTACTCAGGTCTTTTGACTATAGACCAAGATCTAGCCGTTGCTCCACTATCTGCCTTTATAAAAGAGCAGTGGGAAACAGAACAGACTCTATACATCTTCTAGACCTTCTGAGTTCAGGTCAGTTTTATGCTTGAGGGACTTCTGCAGTAGATGCTTGGGAGACATTATTTATTATGCATTTATATATTCTTTTATCATGCATTAATCTATTTTATCTAAGTACTGTTTATTCATTTATTGATTCTTTGATGAGTAAAAATAGCTCTATGAAATATTCAAGATTGCTTATCTACTTCCAGTTAGAGTCTACTCCATTATGTCAAAGTTATATAAAAAAGAGAAAGTTCAAAAAAGTATCTGGAATATTGCAGGTAAGAAGAATGTGAAAAGAGGAACAGAGCTCATTTCTAATTGGATAAAATCCATAAGTTTCGATATCCCATGACAATCATTTCATGACTCTCTAGCAACCACAAAGAGTTTAGCATTTTCAGTACTTTCACCTACTGAGGCATTCACATGTTATCCATCCTCCCCAAATCCCAGATTTTCTTTGAAAAACAAAGTCGGGCCAGTAGCTGGCAAAGCCCCTGGTGGTTAAGTAAGCCTGTTAGGAAATGTTAGAGCTTACATTAGGGTAGAATAATCTTAGAGATCCTAATGTCACCTCCGTAGTAGAATAAGACATTCAAATTAGAATTTAGTGGAGGTTGTCTATAAAATGGATATGATAATGCTTGGGCTTGACTTGCCAATCTCTAATGCTTTCCTGAAAATTAAATTATATGATTTTTCTGAAAACTCTAAAATTATATGCAACTTATATGGGAATTGTTACTATTATTAGAAAATCAGGTTCTATGGATTCTTTAAAAACAAAATGGCTAAAGTCATCAAAAGACTGGAACAATCTAAATGTGAGCCAAGAACTTTACTAATTTGAGCTTGAATACAGAATGTTGTGTTGAGAGACCTTGTCTGGGTCTCAAGTATTAAATGAAGTGGACACAATGGCCTCTAAAGTACATTTTAGTTCTACATTTAAATGATTCCAGGGACTTTTAGATCTAAGAATACCAGAAATAAAACAACAATGGACACTTAGCATAAAAAAACACTGTTAAAAGGGGGTCTGACCAGGAAGTTGCCCAATTTAGTAAGTGAGAATAACCCCCAAGAATGGCTGAATAAGTTAAGGCATATGAACGTAATGGCATATTATTGTTCTATAAGAAACAATCAGCAGGATGATTTCAAAAAGGCCTGGAGAGACTTACATAAACTGATGCCAAGTAAAGTGAGTAGAACCAAGATAACACTGTACACAAGATTATGTGGTGATCAACTGTGATGAGCTTGATTTTTTTTCAAGAATGAGATGATTCAGGTCAATTTCAATAGACTTGAATAGGCTGCAGAGAACCACCTGTATCCAGAAACTGTGGGGATGACAACGTAGTATTTTCACCTTTTTTTGTTGTTTGCTTGCTTTTTTTCTTTCTCATTTTTTATTTTGATCTGATTTTTCTTGTGCAGCATGATAAATATGGAAATATGTTTAGAAGAATTGCACATGTTTAACCTATATTGGAGTACTTATTATCTAGAGGAGGGGAGGATGGGGGGAAGAAAATTTGGAACATAAGATTTTGCAAGGGTGAATGTTGAAAATTATCTTTGCACCTATTTTGAAAATAAAAGGCTATTTTTAAAAAGAGAATAACTTCAAGGAAAATTTTGTAAGAGATCATGGGCATAATTTTTAATAATAATCTTAAAAAGGAATTTGTTGTTATTTGATCGTGTCTGTCTTCATATCTCATTTGGTGTTTTCCTGGCAAAGATATTGAAGTGGTTTGTCCTTTTATTCTCCAGCCCATCTTACAGATGAGAAAATTGAGGCAAACAGGATTAAGTGACTTGCTCAAGGTCACACAAGTAGTACCTGAGGCTGGCTTTGAATTCAGATCTTCCAGACTTAGGAGCTCTGTCCACTGCACCACCTAACTACCCTTAAAAGATGCCCCCAACATTATTTGATGCAATTGTCAATTAACTATGGGTTCATTGGATGAATTTATATAGATAATCTGTACCATGTCTTGTATTAAAGAATTCAGTAAATTAACCAGTCAAAGGTTTATTGACTTGCATTTTAATAACATTTTTCATTTAATTATTGTTGTAGTAGAAATTAGCTCCATGCTGGCAAATTACTGAACTGAGATGTATGGGGAAGAACTCAATGGAGCAAACAAGAGAGCCACCACAGGGGATAATTTAATCTACACGTGGAAATATAACTGTCTCCCATAGAGACACAAATAAATCTGTTTTGGAGAAATCTCAGTGCTATTGATGAAATCAGGCTCATCAAATCTATCTTTAACCCAGGATTCTATCTAATTTCCCCTAAGATTCTTAATGTGAGGTTTGGGAATCTCAAGGGGCCCAAAGACAAATTTTATAGAAACTTAGGGAAAACATGCATCTTCATTTTCACTAACATTCAAACGAATTTAGTATTTCCTTTCATTATAAATGTTGGTAACTATTCTTAGATTGGATCTGTAGGCTTCACTAGATTACCAAAAGGGTTCACACACATATATGCATACACACACATACACACACCACCTTAAAAAGCAGCATACCTTCAGCATCATTCCTACAGTTCTTTTGGATCTGGCTAGCATTGAGAAGGATCTGTTCACTTTAAAGTCTTTTCTTTACCCTTTCTATTTTTATGGTGGGACAAGGAAGAAGGGAGTGGAAGTTCTTGTTAGGTTTATTTTTTCCCTTTCATCTTTTGCTTTGTGAAGATTTCCCCCCTCTTTATTTTTCCAGTTTAGGATTGAAAGAGATCTTAGAAATCACTTAGCCCAACCTTCTTATTTTATATATTAGGAAATTGAAGCTGTAAGTGGCTACAAGGTTTGTCCAAGGTCTTCATTGATGGTAAGTGGCAGAACCAGCATTTAAACACAGCTTCTCTGACCCAAAATTCAGCACTCTTTCCACTGTTTGCATCATCTCTTAACTTTTATTGAATTGATCTCACATGTTCTCAAGGCTCTTAATTATCAACCATCAATTAGATAGTCCTCTAACTTTCAGTCTCTGAGGCAACTCAAGCACAATTTTTTACTTATTAACATCTGTCTTACTACCTTGCCATGATCTGAAGTTCATCATGACAACTTAATTAATTAATTAATTTAATTTAATTAATTAAAATTAATTCTTCTTAGGCCCCAAAGCTATTTCTGTCCAACTTCTTTATCCATGTCAGAGATTTAATCAAGTCTCCATATTTTACTGATGGTTGGTTGTTATCCTTCATTCTTGAAGAAGACAAAAATGACATCATTATGTTGGGCTCAATGTACAGTGTGTCCAATTGTGGCTGATCAGACCAAATCAGTCCATATGAACATTTGGAAAAGGAGATGTCTCTGAATTTGCACAACTTTTTTTCCTTGAACTACTGCAATGCTAATTTTGATGGAGGAATGCATACTGCCAGTGTCTCCCATGTCTCACAATCAATTCCAAAATTCTTCAAAGAGACCTTGAGAGTGTCCTTTAATTGCATCTTCTAATCTACATGTGAGCACTTGCCTTCTGTGAGTGCTCCATAAAGTAGTTTTTTAGGCAAATATATATCTGGTATTCAAGTAACATGGCCATTCCATTAGAGTTGCTTTCTCTGCAGTAGAGTTTGAGTGATTGGTAGTTCAGGTGATACCTTATCTGGCCAGGTGATCTTCAGAATCTTCCTAAGACAATTCAAATTGAAGTGACTCAGTTTCCTGACATGCTCATATACAATCCAGATATACTGTCCACCAGACATTTCAATTCATCAGGTCAACTTCACTTCCTTTCTCTTCTCAAATATAAATTCCAAATCCTGATTTATTTTTTCTTCACAACAATCTCCAAATCTGTCTCCTCTTCTTCATTCTTATGGCAAATTGTTCATCCAAGCTTTATTATCTCACATCTGTACTAAGCAAACGTCTCTCCCATTTCCACTCCCTTGCTCACATGCAATTCAGCTACTCTGGAGAAGATAAATCAGCAGTGAATATTTTTGCATTATTTAGATTTGTTTTTCATGTGTACAAAATAGAGCCATGATATTTCAGGGAAAAGCACAAAGATTGATCTATTTGAGGATTATGGTCCATTGGATCACCATGTGCAAAGCCTCCAGAGAGGACATTGTTTACCTAAACAGTAATGGCCCCTTCAGAGTTATTTGAGTTAATGCTGTTTATACACATATTTAAATATGCCATCCTCCCCTGAATGAACCATAACAGACTCATTTGAAGTTATTTTATTATAATCGATGAACAGATAGACAGTTTAAAAATTTACTAAGTAAGCTTACAACCCACTGCAACAATAATTCAGTTTATCACACAAGTACATATTTAAGCAGCTTAAAAACACATCGACTTTATAATTCATATTTTTAACTACTCTGAAGAAAGAGTTTTCTTCAGTTAATGGGCAAATAATGCTGATTTGGATGACTTTTTAAAAGATGCATTATTCATGTGGAACAGAAACAAAATCAATAAATGAAAATTCAAATAAAAATAAAACTCATTATGACCCAACATTCAGGCTTAGACAATGATCATCTTGTGTATTATTTACTCAAGGAAGAGACCCCATAATGGCTCTTTTGGAACTGTGCTGTGGACTGTATCATAAACTCATGTTTATGTTGTTTGGAAATTAACAAAGCTGTGAATTTTTGACACTTTTTCCAATCTACTCCATCCAGTTATTTTTGGTTATGAGAGCAAAGCCTATCCCTAATGTGTGAAAAATCACAGCCAACAGGAGATATGTTATAACATGAGAGAAAGGCAACCCCCCAGCTTTACAAAAGGAAAAGATTGTTCAAATTAACAGTTTGTGGCTTAGTGTTACCTTGGCTGTGATTAATGGTAAAGGTATAGAAAGCTTTACTAAAGGGATAAATTGTGAGCAATTCAAAAGGAAAGTAATAAGTAGATACTATTTATTCACATAACAGAGTGACTTTTCAAAGCAGCTAGGTGGTGCAGTGAATAGAATAAGGAATTTGGAGTCAGGAAGATCTGAATTCAAGTGTTATCTCAGACACCATTTTCTGTGAACTTGGACAAGTCATTTATTCTCTTGCCTCAGTTTCTTCATTGGAAAAATGTAGATAATATACCACCAATCTTCCAGACATTTTCAGAATAAAATAAGATAATGTTTGTAAATTATTTCCAAACCTATTATGTGAGATATGTTAGCTGTCATGATGATGATGGATAAGTCATGACAAGCTAATGGCTTTTCTTCCCCCCTTCTTTTTTGACAGTATTACTAAACTGGTAGATTAGGTTTTTGACAAGATCTTTTATGATACTCTTGGGAATTAAATGGAGGAATATAAGCTGGATGATCTTTAAAATAAACAGATTTAGACCTGGTAGAATGACTGGACACAAAAAATGTGATTAATGTATCAAGTTTTCATGAAACAAGCTGCAATGATGGGTTACTTTAGCTAATAGCATATCATTTAAAAGGAATTAATACAAAGTTCTATACTTTGTTTTTAAAAACAAGGTTATGCAAGGGTCAATGTTGAAAAAATATCTATGCATATATTGTGAAAATAAAAAGCTTTTAAAAAATCAACTTCATAACTAAAGTATAGGAAAGATATGGCTAGCCAAGAATTCATGTGAAAAATATCTGGCTCATAGAAAAGTCTATGGCTCTGCAGACACAAGAATAGTATGACATAGCATTAAAAAACTTAAAGTAATCTAAGCTGCATTAACAATGAATACTTGTAGTGCATTCTTCTCTTCAGACCACATCTGGAGCATTATGTTTAGTTCTGTGCACCATATTTTGCATGGGAATTGGAGCATGGAGTCCAAGAAAGTGACTTGAATGATGAGGGGTTATAATCTGTGCCAAAATTAAGGATGGTTAGCCTGGGTAACAGAAAAATTTGATGGGTATGGGACATGAGTCTTCAAGTATTTGAAGGACTATCATGTAAAAGATTAGATCAATTTTTCTTGGCTGTAAAGAACAAAATAAAGATCAATTTTAAAAATTAAGGGAGGTGAATTCAGGTAGACATAAGGTAAATATTCCTAAAAGTTATTAGGGTTTTCAAAGTGCAGTGGGATGCTTTGAGAAATATCAACTGATGATGGAGGTCTTCAAGCAAGGGACTATTTGTCAGTACTCTTAATTTGTGATTTGGGTGAAGGGGGGGGGTGGACTGGATAACCATCTATGACCTCTTCCAATTAGATGATATTATGATTGTTTCATAAATATTGGCAAAATGTAAAAATGTTAAACTTATTTTGATATTATTTATGATACATTTGATTCTTGTTCATTGTTATTCCTCCTATTGCTTCTGATATCACAGGCACTTCTCTTACAGTCTAAGTCATACACTGAATTGTCTACAATTCTCGTACTTTCTGGAATGTGGCATTGCTAAACTTTTTTTGTCATGAGCTCTGGAAGCATTTCATAATTTCTTTGCTGTGGTGACATCACAGCTCAAATACAATGCTAAATAAGTGAGCCTTCACTCTGAATCTTCTCCGCTGTATTATAATTCTTGCCAGTCTCTTGCCACTTACACAAATGTTTGCCCTAAAATCAGGAGCACATCCTCCAATCTCCAATCTGATCTCAGTTAAGAAGGATAGGACATGTTCTGTGACAGAATATGGTAACTCTATATTACTATATCCTTTTCCCCCTACATCTGGGTGATGTGCTCTTATTCCGAATAGAACTTCCAAATGTCTCTCATCTCTAAAGTATCTCTTTGGGGACAAGTGGATGAAGTATTTCAAATTACCCTTCATAAATAGGATATATCTGGGTTAGGGAAATGTGAGGCTTCCCATTCCTATTCCACTCATTCTCATATTGCTGCATGTTATTTAATGGAGAGAACATTGTCCTTGCTATAATAATACCACCAATATAATATTGATGGTGATAATGACAATGATGGTGATGATGATGATGATGAAGACATCTTATTGCACTTTTACAACAACTGTTTTACAACAATTTTCTGCTTTTATCCTCATAATAATCCCAAGGAGATAAGTATTATTATTTTCCCCATTTTGCAGATAAAGAAATAAGGTCTTCCTCAGTCTAAAACCAGCTATCTATTCACTATCTAGTAGGCAGTTAACACCATTTGAATGAATGAATGAAAAGTAAATTTCCTATGTGTAATGGAACGGAAAAGGAAGCGTATTTTAATCCAGTCAAAGATTTTAGATTCAGATCCCAACTCTTCTATTTACTCCTATATGAACTTGGACAAATCACTTAAAGTTGAAGGCCTTTAGTTTCTTCATATATAACAAGTTGTTGGACTAAACAATCTCTAAAGTCCCTCCCAATTCTAATTTTATGATCTACTTAAGTACTTAAATAGTAAAATGTTTATGGAATGACTGTCTCTTTAGTAAAGAAACTTAAAGAAGTTTATAGTCTGTTGGAACAGGATTAACATGAAACAATTACAGAACAAGACAAGACATTGTGGAATCTGTTGAATAGGATGGTGTCTATTGTATTGGCTTTTGTATAAGTATCAATTGGTTTATGTTTGCCATATTGAGGTTAAGAGACTTGGATGTATAAGAGATTAGTGGTTGAATGCTGGCTTCAAAGGCCAGATTACAAGCTGAAAAATGAGCAGGAGGTGAGGAGGGAGTGACAAGAAGACTACAAAAGGTTTTTTCTAGGTATCTGGTTGTGAATAGTAATAACTCACACACATATATAAAAATGTATAACTTGCTATATATATGTGCACATATATTAAATGAAACAATGAATATAAAATGATATATGCATAGATAGCATCTCATTTAATCCTCAAAAAACTTTATGAGATAGTTATGCTTATTTTTAGAGATGAAGAAACTGAGGGTTAGAGATTAAGGAAGAAGAGGAGAAGAACAAGGAGAAGGAGGAAGGAGAAAGAAAGAGAAGGAGATGAATTGGAGGAAGACGAAAAAGTAGGGGAGGAGAGGCAAAGTCCAGGCAACAGAGGAGACAAGATAGAATCCAGTCATGTACACAAGATATGGTTGGGGTTAGGATGAGAGCTGGCCTTGGCAAGTAGAAAAGCCACCTCTTTGTCAAACTCTGGGGCAAAGGAGGAGAAAAATCAATTGAAAAATTGATTCCAAGTTTCCTTCTGTCTCCACAGAAAGAAATATTACAAGTACCAATAATATGTGCATGGCAGTAATGGCCAAAAGTGTCCCCAATCAAATACAAATCTTTGCTGATTTATATCTGATCACAATTTACCTGTGTGATGGGATGAATGCTGATTGTAAAAGTCAATGCTGTCTCCCCCTTATTAGAATGCAAACTACTTAGGGACAGGAACAATCTTTGGTTTCCTAGTCCTAGGACTTGGTACAGATTAAGTACTTAATAAATATTTGTTTATTCATAAATGTGAATTATTGTTATTTCTTTTCACTTTAAGTATGTGTTTTTTTTTTTTTCCATGAAGGTAATTTCACATGCTTGATGGGTTTTTTAGGTCAATAAAGGCAAACTGATTTTGTTAACGTGAGAAAATCCTCTGAATTTTAGGTAAATCTTACATTGAAATTTTCCCTTAGATTCATATGAATTTGAGGCCATATCATGTTGCATCTTTTCTTCTGATTCCCTTTTCCCCTTCCTAGGACAAGAACTAGTTTTTAAGGATATTATTAAATTAACCCCTGCACACCAAAATTCCAGTATAAAGAAATAACCCTAGGCAAGAAAGGGTACTATTGCAAAAGTTGATCTCTTCCTTCCTAGGATTACCATATTAAATGTTGTATCTTAGGTCTCTAAATTGTCACTCTTCATTTTAATTCTTTAGTAAAGATTTTTAACCCTAATATTACCTTGATTGAACAACTAGAAGGAAAATGTGCTAATCCCCTAGCTCAGTGATTCTCATTTAGTGGTTTAAGGTTCATGAAGATGGGACAAAGAGTTGACAATACAAACTCTTTAATTCTACCTTAAACAGTAAATAATTGCCTAATTATGTTACAAATAAATATTCCCTCTGTGACAACAAACATGTGCATGTTATAGATTTGCATGAGGACTGGCCTATTGCTAGATTCTAGTTGAATTGAAGTAATCCCACTTTTGATCATTGATTCACCTTCCTACATACCAACTAGCAAAGTGGATAGAATGCCAGGCTTGAGTTGAAATCTGACCTCAGACACTAGCTTTATGAGCCTGGGCAAGTCACTTAGCCCTGCTGCCTCAGTTTCCTCAACTGTAAAATGAAGTAGACAAGGAAATTACAAACCATTCCAGTGTTTTTGCCACGAAAATCCCAAAGAGTCAGACATTGCTGAAATGACTGAACTTTCCTCACTTAGGATATGATCACACTTTCTTATCTAATTTAATTTTGGCTCCTCTATGGAGCAACAATTATGATAGTTATTATAAACATTCAAGGAAGAAATCTAAAAGAATATTATTATGATTAACTGCAGTTGGGATTCATAGATTTTTTTTGTTGTTTGTTTGTTTGTTTGTTTTGTTTTTAGTTGACAGGAGTTCTCAGAACAGAAAACCTTTAGAACCACTGCTGCAACTGCTTGGGTGTCTTTTTTTTCTCCCTCCCTAGGGACAATCCTCAGAAAATGGAATGTGAGGATGCCTCAAATACACCTACCACTCAGATAAGTAGTATTCTACCCAATTGAACTTTAAAGCCTATCACCTTTGCTTATTTATTCCATATTGATTAATGGGGAGAGCTTCCTAGCAACAAAACAAAGGCATATTTCAATCAAAATCAAGGAATATAAATAATCATGGCAAAAATATGGCAGGTTTGGAGTTCCCCGGGTTAGTCCTACAAATAAAGTCTTAGAACTCCCTAATTTTGGATTCCTTGTTGACTTTAGATTTCCTGGTCCTGAATTGCTGTTCTGGCACCCAGTCTTCAAATTTATCTCAGCTACTTAGATTTTCCTGTTTTACCAACACAGTTACCATCTTAGTCTTGCTTTCTGGATTTCATTTGTTCTTCTAATTTGAAACCCCTTGCCAACTAATAGCCAATAGAAAGTGCAGTGAAGAGGTACAAAACAAAATGTTAATTCAGTTCAATTTAACTAAACTACTATTTATTAAGCATCCCTTGAACTCAAAGCAGTGAGGACACTAAGACAAAAAAAAAAAAAAAATGAAATGGTCTTTGCCCTCAAAGAATTTATAATCTAAAAAGGATTACTCTAAGAGAACAAGGGAGTGCATTCCAGGCTGGGGGAATGACTTTTTCAAAGATTGTTCAAAAGCAGAAAGGGCAATAATAAATTGATGTAAAGGGAACAGTTAGCAGATTTTTGCTGAAGAAATATAAATTGCAAGAAAACTCAGCGTCATAAGAATAATTAAGAAGACAAAAGAAAAAAAAAGGTAATTTGGATTCTTCTTTTTGCTACTTCAATGATCACAGGCTTTATTCTGTAACATGCCTGGCTCTTTAATATCTTGATGTGAGATGTCAAGCTGACTGGAAAAGAAGGATGACAAGTAGAACTGTTGGAGAGTTGGAGGATGAGCCCAACTAGAAAGGATCAGACCAAAACAACTTAGTCCCTTGCCAAAGTATGTCAAGCCTATGATTAAACAAGGAACCACAATTCTCTGGTCGTTTCCTTCCACATTCTTCTATGTCTCCCACAGCTAACCCCGCAGCTAACTCAATAGCCTTCCAAGCTACTCATCAGTTCCTATATGTTTTCTGTGCCAAGTCTTTTTCCTTTGAACTCTCCATCAGCCATCACCTCCTATGGGCTTCCATTTTAGAAAAGTGAATCTCAGGCCTGATTGATTCCAAATACAAAGTATTCTGCATCTAAAATGTGGAAGAGAATACAAGTATAAAGGGAGGGCTACTGATGATCCAACTGATATGAAAAAAAAAAAAGATTAATCCAGAATTTTTTTAAAATGATAGGAAATGAAAAAGGAAGAAAACATAAATACGGGCTTTACTTGACATTAAAAAAAAAATACAAATATTGCATGTTGAGAAAATTCCAAAAAGTATGTGGATCCTTTTTATTCAGTTGCTAGAACTGCATAGGCCTGAGATAATGTTCAAACAAAACTTTTTTTTGCTGTGATGGAGCCTTTACTTAGGCCCTTACTTCAGCAGAAACTTTGTGGCAAATTCTTTTCAATATCGTTATTTTTATTCTATGTTTATTTCTCTAAATAATTAATAATCAATCAGTGTTGTATTAAATGCTTACCATGAGGCCAACATTGTGTTAGGCAGTAGAGAAACAAATACAGAAAATGAAACCCAACTTTATTCACAATAAGTTTACATTCTAATGAGGGAGATAACAGCTATGTATAAAAAATAGAGTATAAAGCATGTATACAGATATACATACATGGGCACACATATACAGAGTGCTAAATATATGATAGTTTGGTAGGGGGGCACACTGGTATTTGGGAGGACCAGAAAATGTTCCATTCAGAAGATGGTTCCTTAGCTGCATCTTGAAGGAAGAAAGATTCTATGAGACAAAGATAAGGAGGTAGTTTTTTTCCAGATATGGATGACGGCCAGTGCAAAGACACAGAGATGAGACATTCAGTGTCTGTTATACGCAAAAAAAAAAGAAAGAATCCTTGATTTGCTGGACAGCAGCATGTGGGATGAGTAGTTTTAACACCTAATGAAGCTGGAAACTACTGGAATTCATTGGAAAAGGGAATTACATGATCAAATCTGAAATAAGGAAAATATTTTGGCAATACTATCTAAGAACGATTGTGGAAGGGAGGGAATTGAGGCAGAGAGATCAGCTAAGAAGTTGTTGCAATAATCTAGGGGAGAGATAGGCTTCAATTAAGGTCTTATCTAGATTTCATATAGAGAAGTCAGTGGCCAGACATAGTTTAGATAGAAATGACAAGGTTTGGCAAATAATTGCATACATGGAGCAAAGGAAACTGAAGACTCCAGGACAATGAGAAATTATGAACGCTAGAAGGATAGTGGTGCCTTAGACAAAAGAAAAGAAGAGGATGTTTAGAAGAGGGAAGAGTTTGGGGGGGGATAAATTTAATTTAAGATTAATTTTATTTTCAGATTATTTAATTTCAGATGTCAATGAGACATTGAATTTGAAATGTCTAATGGGCAATTTGGAATTGAAATTGAGGAAGAGATTGGGACTATATAGTTAGATCTGGAAGTCATTTGTATATTACAATAACTTTATATATATATACATATATATATATATATAAAATGCTTTTAGCTTGAATTCCATGTTACACATGAAATAAATATACCTCTATACAATATATGTATATGTGTATGTATATATGTATATATATTCATATACATATATGCATAAAACCTCAATAAATCTTTATGAAAACATAAAAACATATTATTCCTATCCCCATTTAATATGTACAATAATGTGGCCACGTACTTTTAAACACATATTATAATTTCACAAAATAAAAAATACAATATATTTATCCTCATGTCATCATATTGGTCTAGGTATTTCTGATATTCATTTTTCACTGTTATTATAATCAGTATGTATTTTATATTAATTCTCTTGATCCATTTTTATATAATCATGTCTCTAAGCATCTCTTTTTATTCCTCATATTTGTCATCATATAGCCCAACAATATCTGGTTACATTAATTTGCTGTAATTTATTCAACCATTTTCCAGTCAATTGATATAAATGGCATCAGTAATAACATAGAAAACATGTAGGGTTTAGAATCAACAGACCAGGAATCAAATATCTGGATAAACTTAGATAATAATGGGTATTGGTTTGAAAAAAAATATCCTAGAAGCTTCAACTCAGGTTAAAGAGGAACTCTTCCAATTAGGTCCAGTGTTCATCAATCAGATTCCTAAAGAAAATGAAAAATTCCCATAAGAGTATCAGTCAAATTATAATATTCAATGGCCTACTACAGAACAATAAAGAATAGCTTTGGGGCAGCTAGGTGATGCACTGGATAGAGCATCAGTCCTGAAGTTAGGAGGACTTGAGTTCAAATTTGGCCTCAGACACTTCCTAGCTGTGAGACCCTGGGCAAGTCACTTAACCCTATTGCCTTAAATGGAGGTTGGAGAATTTCTTCTCATTGGAGGTTTCCAAGCAAAGACTAAAATACTGACCACTCATGAGGTGTGTCTTAATGGGGATTCTTACTAGAAGACTATTAAGATTCCTCTCCAAATTGTGAACTTCTATGTATGGTCTTGATTCTATAATTCTGGCAACAGTTAATTTTGGAAATAGGCACCAATATACACAATAGCAATTTGAAGCCAAATATTATGTCCAATGTGCTCTTACTTATACAATTCTGGAAATTTTGGCTTAGCCAATAATTTAAATAAGCTTTTGTGTAAATGTCTGGAAACCTAATGATTATTTATAATATTGTTTTTATGGGGAAATGCTTTCCAAGTTCCAAACAACCAATTTATAAATGTATAAAAGTTAGGACATCACTTTTGATGGAATAATGAAGTTTAGAAATTATTTGGAAGTAAAGTTCTTATCTCCTTGATATTTTACATTTGAAGGGATATTTAAGATTTTTTTAAAAATGGGATTAAAGAGCAATATAAATTTTAGACAATATAACCCAGCCAAGAGAGATACAGAGATTGTAACTGAGACACTGAAAGCATGACCTAAAAGATACCAGAAGTATTGTTGGTAAATTCATTGAATAATACTTAAAGTTTGAAAAAAAATTCTAGGTGGTGATATTGATAGCCATTATCCTTAACTAGCCTCATGATCATTCCAGTGATTAGAATGCTTCATCACATTGAGTAGAAAATCTGGGTGGGGGGAGAGGGGGAAAGCAAGTTTTCTGTATTTCTTAGAAAGTGAACCAATACCTAGTTCTGTTTCTTTATTGGTGATTATGTTGACTCACTAAACAAGGGATAGAGATAATTGAAGATCTACTTAATTAGAATCAGCTCTAAGACTAAATGATACTGCAAAAACCCATCAACTCCTTGACATTGTTATATTTTTACAGAGCCTTAATCATGACATTTTGGCACAATAGAGTCCTCAAAACATACTCAGATACTGCATTTTACCCTTGGCATAGAATCATTAAAGGTAAACAACATCTTTTCATGCACACTAACACATATATACATATATGTGTATGTGACTATATGTGTATTTATATGAATGTACACATACACACATACACATATATACATACATGTGTGTATGAAATATCTCCCAGTCCTCAGCACTTTCTAGATGATACAAGCTTCTCTAAACTCAATACTTCTATAAAATGCATAGTGTGGATTGCTAAGCTTCCATGACTGCTCTTCATGCAGACAGGTAAAGAGCATAGACAACATAACACATTTCAACTCATGCAGTCACTGAGGTTAATCATTAGGTCTAAGGTTTAGGACCTTTGGAAAAAGGGCTCCTGAAAGCAATACACAATACACATAGACTAGGGACCTTCTATGAATTAGAATTCTTGTTAGCTAGTGTTCAGTGTCCTTTCTGATTTAACTCATCATTTGTGGAGTCAAAAGAGTTGACACAATGGCAAACCCCAGAAAGATGAAGCCTTCTACAATCTTGTTGCCGTGACATCTCTCTCCTTGAGATCTTTAGCATACCGAGAGGCAGAAGGACATAGAGAGACACACACACAGAGCCAGAGAAAGAGAAATAGAGAGAGAAGCAAGGAAACAAGGAAGAGAAAGGAAAGAGAGACAGAAACAAAGAGAGTATATAAAGAGAAAGGGAAGAGAGAGACAGAGACAGAGAAATTAAGTAAGCAAGATGGGAGAGGTTTGCCCATTGTTTCTACTCCCCCACTCCCCAAATGACATGAGAGGCATTAAAGCAAGATGTTTTGCAGAGGTTCCAAATGTGAATTATTATTAGGGATCAGGACTGGAACAATGATTTCATTGGTATAGAGAACTCCTAAATGACAAAATTATCAATGCAGATCAATTCCTACTATGACTTTTATTGTCTTAGAGAGTTTCCTACAGCAAGTCCAGTTAAATGACTTTCCCAGAGTCACTCAGTCAGTACATGTCAAAAGTCCAGCTCTGAAATCAATGCTATCCACTATACCATGCAGCATTTCTTATTAATAATAATGATGACTATGACAATGATAGATATATATGGCATCTCACAGCACTTGCTTTACCTGAATCATCTTATTTCAGCCTAAAAACCTTGTCAAGTAGGTAGAACAAATATTGTATGCATGTTTTACAGATGAGAAAACTGGGAAGAGTTTAATGAATTGTTCAAGGTCACACAGCTAGTAAATAGTGAAGTCAAGACCCAACCCTAGTCTCATGTTTCCAGGTAAACTGCTCTTTCCATTATACTATACTATAGATAAGTGAACATTAACATTAATAATAATAATAAATCCTTATTGAACATCCACTCATTTTTTTCTTTGAGACAAAGAGAGCAACTTTTGCACAGAAAAGCCACTTAAAAAAGCAAGATTCCTAAAGAGACACACAGGGATTGTATGTTGGTGTTCTTGTACACTCAATAAGGGACAAGATAATTACATCCTGTCTAGCATGCTGATAAAAAAAATAGCATTAGCCCAAATAATCAGAAAACCTCAATGATAACATCAGAACACCCCCTTTTACTAAAACAGCCGAGAGCTGAACTCAGGGGATATGAGATGACAAGCAGAATCAATAATGCTTTTGTTGGCTTGGCCTCCTCCAGCCCACCACATTTCTTCACTCGGGCTCCAGGCTTCTTTGCATTAACTGCTTGAATTCATTGTACTATTTTCCCTCCAGGAGGAGGGGGGGGAAGGTATTGGGGTAGAAAGTCTCTGCTTTTACTTTCTTCTAAAAATTAAATCATTTGAATTGAGTGAAGACAAGAAGACCATTTCATAACATGCAAGGTAGTTTTTACTGAGATTTGAAGTTGCACAAATAACTCTCATCATGTGCTCCTTGGATTGATGATTCTCTTTTTTATTAAAGCTTTTATTTTCAAAACACATGCATAAATAATTTTCAACATTCACTCTTGCAAAAATTTGTGCTCCAAATTTTTCCCCCTCTTTCCCCTACTTCCTCCCTTATACAGCAAGTAATCCAATACATGTTAAATGTGTGCAATTCTTTCATATATTTCCACAATTATCATGGTGCACACACACACAAAAAAATCAGTTCAGAACGGAAAAAAAATGAGAAAGAAACCAAAATGGAAACAAACAACAACAAAAAAGTCAAAATACAATGTTGTGATCCCCACTCAGTCTCCACAGACCTCTCTCTGAGTGTAGATGGCTCTCTTTATCACAAGACCATTGGAATTGACCTGTATCATCTCGTTGAAAAGAGCCACATTTATCAAAATTTATCACCATATAATCTTGCTGTTACTATGTACAATGTCCTCTTGGTTCTACTTATTTTACTAGAAAAAATAAGTTGTTATAAATATCTCCAGGACTTTCTGAAATCAGAGAAGAATGATTCTCATGCTAGACAGAGATGGAGAAGTCTCCTAGTCCCATTCTCTTTTTCACACCTTAGGGAAGTGAGTTTGAATTTTTGATCCCCTTCTGAAAGCTTTTAAATGGTGTCTTGTACAAATGATAATAGATTTACAACTTGAAAGGAACTGAATGATTATTTAATTTAACCCAATGCTCAATAAATGGTTGAATAGAACAAATTATTTTAAACCTTGCAGAAGAGAATAGATATTAAACTAATGTCTCCTCACAGCTGTACTATTCCTTAACATAGTGAAGGAATACTAAGCTGAAAAAAGATTTACCATGTGTAAAATGAACCATAAGTTCCTGGTACATAATAGATACTTTAAAATGCTTGTTGACTGACCAAAATCCTTGAAGGGATGCTCTAGGTCTGGGGAAAATGAAATAATTTCATAAAAATGAAAATCAGGTGACCCAGACAGCAGTGGATGTTAGTGAACCACAGCATATTATTAAAATTGTTTATATATTAGTGTTATTGAATATATATTCAAGAAATGGCATAAAAGGAATCATCCAGATCATATATAACTAGAAAAGGAGGGGTGAGAGGACCATGGTGAAGAATAAAGATGAACTGTTAGATTATTGCTCTGATTTCCATGAAATGTCAAAAGAGCAAGAGTCTGGACTCTAGGACTTTGGGTAGATTCTCTTTGGAGACAGGGTAGGCACTAGAAAACATGGAAAGATCTCCATCTGAACCAGAACAGGGAAAATGGACACTAATGAGTTGACATTTTCAAGTAAAAAAGAAATAGCAGACTCCTATATTTTGTCCTTCTGGACTTGGAATTGGAAAACAAATATAGCTTAGCTCAAATTTTTATAGTTTTAGAATGACATTTTGATCTGTACTTCAGTTTCCACATCTGTACAAAGAAAGAATTGAATTCAGATCCCTATCGACTCTAATTGACAAATCTATTAAATGACTATTGTTGATGGTATCTACAGAATGCAAAGGAGTTAATGTTCTAAGATTTCTTTAAGCTTTGGGACTGTGTGACTTTAGATTTTTTTCTACTTTCAAATTTCTTCAGAAAAAGATCTCGACTATGACTTTTTTCAAATTCAGGACATTTTTTATTTTTCAATCTGACTCATGCCTATTGTTCCAGTTTTAATGTATTGTGCTATTTTTCATTAATTCCACAATCTAGAAACATAGGACTTTGGGGGCTCTTCCTTGAACTCTATACTCCACCTTTCACTTCTGTGTATTCACGCAAGTTATTTCTCATGTCTATAATGCAATTTATCTTTCTTTACACTTTCAAGACTATCTTCCTTCAAAGAACCCTTTTACTGTTCTTTAGTCACTCCTGATTTTCCAATTTGTTAGGCCTCTCTCCTAACTGAAATTACTTTAGATTATACTTGGCTAAAAGTGATATCCCTGCCTATCCATCATCATAAAATGTAAGTTCTTTGAGATAAGAGACTGTATTATATTATCTTTTAAAACTCAGAACCTTGTATAGTACCTGGTGCATTCTTTGAGGGTATGGAAAGGAGACCCTGTGATTTCATTTATCAGTGTATGGAATTCTTAGCATCAAATTCCACTAATACATACTCAGACTTGTCTGTAAATTGGAGAATTGCCTAAGCACAGAACAATTAAGTGACTTGCCCATGATCAATAGCAAGTATAGATAGGACTTGAACCCAAGACTTGCATATATAACAGTTATTAATAAACATTTATCAAATTAAATAATAGATTTATTAAAGGCCATACTGGTAGTAACAGAGTCAAGATTGAAACCTAGGACCTGTCTTCAATTTCATTGTTCTTTTTATATAAATACCATTTTGCATTAAATACTTGGGAGGAAATTCTTTCTGCATATCTCACTTAAGAATTTTATGTTTATAAGTTGCCCTCAATCTCAATCAATTCCTAGATGTATGAGGAAGGCCTCTACAATTTCTACAGAGAACATTTCCTGGTCCACAGCCTTTCCCTCAGCTAAGTCAATGAACATTTCCTGGTCCACAGCCTTTCCCTCAGCTAAGTCAATAATATGGCATATTTTGCTATTTACTATCTTTGTTACTTTGGAAATACCTTCTCCTCTCTGCTCCTCAGTTTCTCATATGTAAAGTGAAGATATAGAAATAGTTTATTGATTGTAATTTGAGAGCAGTTAACTTATTAAAAATTTTGTTAATCATATTTCAATATGATTAACTTCCTTTATCATTCTAGTTATTTTGTATATTTAGGAATATTATTGTCAAGAATAGAGAGTCCTATAATTTTAATGAGTAGGGAGGCTGAGGCTAGTACCTCTAAAAGATCTAAACTGCAATAGATTAAGTTGATTGGAAAAATCCAACATTAATATGGGAAGCCTATGGAAGCAGGAGACCTTCAGGTAGCCTTTGTTCAGTTGTCTGTGACCCCATTTGGGATTTTCTTGGCAAAGATACTGACACCATTTGCCCTTTACTTCTACAGCTCATTTACAGATGAGTAAACCGAGGCAATGAGGGTAAGTGCCTAGTGTCACACAGCTAGTAAATGTCTGAAGGCAGATCTGAGTCTTCCTGACTTCATGCCTGGCACAGTACTCACTGAACCATCTACCTACTCCACTCAAGTAGTCTAAGAAAGAGCAAATCAACTCATATTGGAAACAGGGAAGATCAAAACATCTATGCTAATCAGTAGTGGAAGTGGGCCATGATTAATTCATGAACTCCAAGTCTAGGTGAGATAGGGAGGCCCAGTTTTGGGGGTAAAATATAGATTTATCCATATGTATTTATCTTTATCTACATATATGTGTGCACGTATGTTAGTGTGGGTATGTGTGTGTGCATATACACATGCATGTATTCCTACATAGGAGTCATAGGTTTCATCAGGGTTCATGACACAAAAAATTATTTAAGAATCTCTAGATTAAATCATCTCTAGAGTTGTACCAGTTCCAAATCTCATAATTCTGAAATCAGAATCAGTTTTTTACCCATTCTTTGTAAGATTATAATATTGGTGACATCTTTGAAATCCTAAAGCCTAAAAGTGATACCCTGGTATTCTCTGATTTCTCTGCAGTTACATGTTTACCCTAATCTCATAAATATATCTAAGTAATTTCTCTATAATTTTAACTGGGAACAGGAAATAGATATAACAACTCAAATTTTGACAAATAGTATTTTAAGGTTTATATAGTACTTTGTCCATGATAATCCCTCGAGTCAGAGAGTGAAAATGTTTTTATTATATTTTACAGATGAGGAGACTGACACTAATCATTTATTGGCAACTTCTATTAAATGAGGATAATCATAATACTTGCCTAAGTACAAAATAAGGATGAGTATAATACTTACTGTCAGTGTTTTTGTTAGGAAAAATGTTTTGTAAACCTTAAAGTAATAGATAAATGTCAGCTATTACGAGTTTGGGAGAATGGCCTAAAACTTTAGATCCAGAATTCTTATGCATTGGTCTGTATTCAGATGCCATCAGTTCTTATAATGTTCCCAAAGATTTTAACTTCTTCCTGACCCAGATCATTTCTTTAGTAACAAGAACTTCTCTGACCTTCTTTTTCTGGTGAAACCCAAATAGCTACAGAATTCAGCTGCTGATCTGACTGCAACATTCATAGCCTAAAATCTCTTACATTTTCAATAGGCTTTTCATTTAGGGAATAAGGAAGCAGGAAAAAAGGCAAGAGCAAATTGGAAACATTTATCACAATATTAATTTTGGTTTTGAAGTTATTTTCTATGAATCATTCATTTCCCAAATGTCAGGCTGAAGGTCTCTGCTAAGAAACATATGTTAATTGGCAATAAGACAGATTCCAACTTGCCTCCTAATCTGTGCTACAGACCCTTGCCCAGTGTACTCTAAGGGAAACCACTGCATTTTAAATCCTGGTCATCTTCACTCTCTATTTTCTCTGCTCCTGCCCTTAGGCTTCTCAGTCAGAGGAAGTTCCAGAATTATGCTTTTTCTTATGCTTCATAACTTCAGCTAGGTGCTTGATGTTGCTCAGAAATCCTTCTAGAGACCTTTTATAGGTTTCCAAATCTCTTTTTTAGACTTTGAACCCCTATTTTAAATTTTGTCCAATCCTCATTTGGGATTTTCTTGGCAGAGACATTGAAGTGGTTTGCCATTTTGCTCTCCAACTCATTTTACAGATGAGAAAATTGAGGCAAACAGGGTTAAGTGACTTGCCCAGGATCATTTAGTTAGTAAGTGGCTGAGGCCAGATCTGATCTCAAAAGATGAGTCTTCCTGGACTTCAGGTCCAGCACTCTGTCCACTCACTGTACCACTTTTGCTGCCCTTTTTGAACCAAAATGCCAATCCTCAATACCTTGCAATACCTGGCCAACATGTGACCTTGGGTAAGAGATTTTACTTCTCTATTCTATCTCTAAGATAACAACATTTTTAGTATTATAGGAATTAGAACTGGAAGGAGACCAGAAATCATCTACACCTAATCAAAATGAGCCAACTGAAGATCAATTGGGTTAAAGTCACCCAAGTAGTAGGTAATAGGGATAACTATAAAAGTGATGATAATAATCAGGAGTTGAATATTGATTGAAGATTTGCAAAGTGCTTTACAAATGTTATCTTGCTTGAATTTCATAATAATTCTGTGAGATAGATGCTTTTTTCATCACCATTCTACAGAAGAGGATTAAAGCTGAGAAAAGGTGATCTGCCCAGTCATACAACTAATAAGTACCTGTGGTATGATTTGGATTCAGTTCTTCCTGATTCCAAATCCATTTTTTTTGTTCCTATCTCCCACTATTACCACCAGTGTATCACAATATATGGGACTGTTGTGAGCCAAGTGACACATGAACTTTAATCTGCCAAATAAATCTGAATTTATCATTATTGATGGTCCTGAAGTCAGCATGATCTTAGCTTGCCTTAAGACAGGCATTGTCCAGGAAGGAGAAGATCGTCCTCTTGTGTGGTACCCTAGTCAGACCATAGATGGGGTATTTCGTTCATCTCTACATATCACTTTTTAGGAAAGTCACTGAGGAGGATATGGAGACTGTCCACAATGATACAATGAGGATGGTGAAAGATTTCAAACTCAAGTTCTATAAACATCTGCTGAAAAAAAACCAAAATATATATTCAACCCATTTCACTGTTCTTGTCATTTGTGTGAAAAACAAACCATTGCAAGCTGTATCTCAGAGATAACGAGTCTAAATGCCTTCTCATATTCCCAGATACAATAAAATGTTGTAATTTGTGATATAATTTAATAAGCACTTTGGTTGAACAATTATCTTTATAAAAACTGCATAAGGATGGAAGGAGCTAGTAGATAGAATGCTGGGCCTGGAATCAGGAAGATCTGAATCTCGGTCTTATCCAGCTATGTGATCCTTAGCAAGTCCCTTAACCTGTATGCCACCAAATGGGTTCATAACAGCACCTACCTCCCAGGATTGTTGCAAGAAACAAATGAGACAATTGTAAATCATTCGGCATAGTACCTGGTACAAAGTAAGGGGTTAATAAATGCTTGCTCATTTTCTGTCTCTTTTTCCCTCCCAACTTTCATTAGGTTGAAAGCAAACTAAAAAACTTTGGAAATACTATTTTTAGCTGGTTTTTTCCTTCTCAATTCAAAATCATTGAAGGGTTGTGAGATCAGAGGGTTTAGATCTGAGAAGAACCCAATAGAAAAATCTCATCCAATGCTCAATAAGAGTATTATCCCTAATTGATGTGGGTGGTGAAAACTGAGGACTTGAACCCAAGTCTTTTGAGTTCCAATCTATTGGCTCTCAACAGTAACACATTCAGTATTTTTTTTTTCTTCCCTTGCCCAGACACTAATAAAACATTTAGGAATCATTTCACTGCAGTGATCTTTGTTGCCTTTGGCTAAATAGCACTTTTTTTTTTCTTTAGAATCTTTCTCCTCTGGTCTGGTTCTACTCACTTTCACATTTTTATTCCTGCCTATGATGAAATTGGAAAACCTGGTGCCTCTCACTTAATATTCCATCCAAACTATTTACATATTCCATAAACAAGTGAGGCACCAAACTCATTCCCTGAAGCATTCACTGCTGTCCAGAAAAGAAAATGTCTAATTACAGGCACTTAAGGATTCCTCTTCTAGAGCCAGTTTCCGACCCTCCAAGGAGCACCTTCTAATCTGAGCCAACAGTCTTTGGCATGGTTTTTTATAAGACATTTTGGGTAGCTAAATAATACATTTGCTTTTGTCTTTCATGGAAATAGCATTTTGCTGGCAAACTGTATCAGCTAGTTAATCCCCTCCCCCAATAATGGGGCAAATATATCTTTGCTTTTTAAAAAAAATATTGGGATTATCTTCACCCAGTTGTACAAAGTCAACAAAGGTGATTCACTCTGCTTTTCAATAATAAGCTGCTACATTTCTCAATAATTCAATTTAGGCCAACAAACATTAAGTGCCTACTCTATACAGCAAATTATACTTAATATCAGGGGTAAGGGGAGATATAAAGTTTAGATAAGATATGGTCCTTGCCCAGATACTCCCAATGCATTTACTCTCTAGTAATAGAACAAGGCATAAACATGTAACTCAAATATTCAAATAGATGTACGATCTCACCAATTTGATATATAATCTCATTACTTCATTTCAATGATATAGATGGCAACTTAACCATGTTTGATAATCTTATGTATTTCTTTGTGTCCTCCATAAGATAGCCCAAAGGAGTCCACACAACATTCCAAAGGTTATCCATACTTTTTTCTGACAGTATAAAAATACAATTGGAGTATTTATTCTGTTATTTTTCATCCTTATCATAAGATCAGTCTATAATTTCTTTTTTATTATGTTTTCCCTTTTACATCTTTTATTCCTGCCCTTTGAAGTTCCTCATTGGTTCTGTGGTGCATCCTGTTCACATCCACAAGTTCCCTCACAAGGCCATCTGTGGGGTGTTCTTTTTCACTGTGGGGTGTTTGTTCTCAATTTCTGGAGAATATTGTGCTCCATGTCTTGCAGTCAGACAATTTGGTGGAATATTAATATTTAAAAGATAAGGCTTTATTTCCCAAAGATAATGGGATCATTTAAAAAAAGCTTTACAATTTTGTGAAGCCAGTCCTGAGTGATACAAATACACTGTAACATTATAGTTAACTATAAGAGTAAAAATAATTGTAACATTCAATATTAGAAAAGTGTAAAATAAAGTTTATATGAGGTAGAAGTTTGGGAAAGTATGATCCATCTATAGCCATAAAAGAGGATTTTCTGGACTAAGAGTAGAAGTAGAAGGATCAACTTTAGTTAAGAGAACTTTTCTTCTATGATCAAAGGTCAATATCTTCAACAAAGGAGTTTAAAGACATATGCTATGGGTGTGGGAGCTGGGTGAGAAGATTTAAGGATAAAAGTATCTCACAAATAATTTAAAAATTTATTTTAGTTTATTTTTCTTTGGTTGTTTTGAGAAGATTCTGGAACTCTGATCTCATTGAGGTGGATAACTTCCCATAAAGTAATTCTTCTCACCAAAGCAAATCAGAAACTATACTAACCTTTAAATTCTTAGATGAGTGTTTGGGGACCTTAAAGGTTAAATGATTTGCTGAGAATCATATAGATTCTATGTGTCTGAACAGCGGTCTGCCTGGCCTAAGAACTGCTTTCTATTTACTAAATTATTCTGCTGCTTCTTTTTAAATGTCTATACAAATAATACGATTCCCTCAAAACATAGGAAAGATGCATACACTCCTAATGGGACAGAAAGGCATAACATGATATAATGGAAGTTAGGGAGGCCTAGATTCAAATTCTACCTCTAACCATTAATGATCCAAATGATCTTGGACAGATCATTTAACCTTTCAGGGATAGAGTCTATTCTCTAAGATTTTAAGTTGGAAGAAAAGGGGTCAATTTACATTTATAAGAGAAGCTTCTCACCAGGAGCCCCTTACAATGATGAAATCAGAAGTCCAATTTTTGTTTTGTTTTCATGATTTAGAGGCTACCTTGAAGGGAATCCTAAATAGGTTTTGAGAAATAGAATTGTAAACCATATAACCAGGAATAAGTTTATAAGTTTCACATTGAAAACTGGAATCCAATTTGTTGGGGTGGTATTGATGAATAAAAACTCATTTTAAGTGTCATAGAAAGGAATTGAACTACAATTTACCTGTTAGCCAAGAACACTGACTGAGCATTTTATATGAGCTGAGCTGAAAATTGTTTTGGGCGAAGATACCAAGAATGAGACATGATTCTTTGAAGTCACCACTCAATCTTTCACATCTGACTCCAGCTGACACCTTGATTCAAGGCCTTGTTGCCTTTTGCCAAAATTACTGCAATAGATTCTTAATTGGTCTCCTTTCAGGTCTTTCCCTAATTCAGACCATACCTTACATAACTACCTAAGCAATTTTCCTTAAGCATAGATTTGACCATGCAACACCCCCACTCAATAAATCCCAGGGGCTCCCTATTGCCTCAAGGCTCAAGTAAAACTCTTATTTGGCTTTTAAAGTCCTTCACAATCTGACCCCAATTTATCTTTTCGACTTTACTGTACATTATTACTCCTATTCCTATACTCTGTGACCTACTCAACTGATCTTTTGTTTCTCATACATAAAACTAAAGCTTGAGTCCTCATGCCTTTACATTGTTAACCCCCAAGCCTTGAATTGACTCCCTTCTCACCTCTGACTCAGGCTTCCTTTCCTCTTTAGGACACTCACTGCTCAAGAACCATCTTCTATATGCAGCCTTTTCTGAATCTCTCCACTGCTAGTTTTCACTTTCAAACTATATGCCTTGTATAAAACTACTCTATATTAACTTCTATTTATAATCCTTCTATTTACTTTGTACATATAGTTCAATATGTACTTATTGCCTCCCATGTTAGAATGTAAGTTTTCTGAGAGTAAGGATTGCTTCATTCTGTGTATTTGCACCTCTAGGGTACAGCATGATGCACATTGTAGTCACTTGACAAGTCCTTATTGATTCATAAGGCGTCACTTCCTCTCTTTAGATCTGCTTTTTCATATATGAAAATAGAGGGTTGGACAAAATATCCTTCAAAGGTCTTTTTTGGGTCTAAAGGCCATGAGCATAGTACAATATGAGGGGATACTTGAAAAGCTTCCTTGCTCAAAAATAATCCCCTCTACTGGTCTTCTAAAGCCAATAGATTTTTTTTTTATTATTAAAGACTCCTTCCTTTAGATCTTGAAGATTGGAATGTCTTTCAGTTTGTTAGAAGGCAAATGCCTTGGGAGAGGTAAAATTTTAAACCATCATTAACTAACTCCTTGGAGAGAATTATGTTGATAACAAGATGTAGGGGTGGGGGAGAGGGAGAGCATTAGGATAGCCAAGGACTAATTAAGAGGAAGAAGTAGGGAGATGTTGCCAAAACAAACTTTTCCTACTTCCAATTTTCCCTAGAATTGGCTTTGTTTTTAAAGCTGTCAGGTTATATTATTCTGAATTTCTCCTCTCAGGTGAGCTGAAAGGCCAGTCCAGCCTCATTATAAATTACTTGGACAACAGGGTATTATGAAACCAAAGCTTCCTTATTCAATCTTAAGGGGTTTAGCTTTGGAATTGGTAGTGGTAAGAGAATAATAATAAAAATAAATCGAAGAGGTATTAGTTTCTTTCAGGATGAATCCTGCAAAATAATATTCAAGAGTGACCTTTTCCTTCACCTAACTCATATTCACTTTTCATCTGTACCTGTATTAAAGCTATAATGTGTGTATATCCCCATCATACTATAAGTCCCATAAGGGCAAGTATCGTGTCTCATCTAAACGTTATGTGTCTTCTGGAACTAGCAGTTTTGCACACAGCAGGTAGCATTTATTATTAATCTGCTACTAATTAGTTATTATTGTTAATATATGTTTAATGAATGAACTATATGTGGGCAATGGTACCCTGTCGTATTTTTAAGACTCCTCAATACTTGGTTGACCTGTTTATTTTACTCCAAATGACTTCCTTAAGGAAAATAATAATTTATCTATGGATTCCATTCAATAAGCATTTATTAGAGATGCCTCCTTTGTCTTGCAACTTTCCAATTCCTTGCATCTTTGCTACTGAATATAAAGGCTTCTTGTTGGAGAATGGCATTCTTTTCTGTTTCTGTTAGTTCCATTTGTGCCTCTAAACTTGCTTCCTTCCATTGCTCACAGAGGCTCTACATTATTGCAAAGGCATTCTGAAGACTACTTCTAGATCACCATCATTCCCTCTACTGGTAAAATCAGCTGAGCAGTGTTCCTGAAATGGCAACCTTTCCCTTTAATTTTCCCTCTCCAGAGAAAGGAATAATTCATATAAAGGAACATTTTTCAGTTCTATCCCTATCTGTGCCAACTGCATAATATATCTGGGGGATGGAGCCTGCTTCCAAATTTAGATCAACCTTTAGCACAATGAAAGCTTCTCAAAGTTATAAAATGGCACACAGACTGACTTTTGACTTGTAAAGGCCACCAATTTTTCTAGGACTTGATGGGAAATTAGTAGGAACAAAAAAATATATATAGCCATCTAGCTTCTGTTCATCAGATCTTTTACTCTTTGCTTAACTGTGGCTAAGCTAGATATTATGGTTTAGGGTGGAAGCGACCTTAAAAGTCAACTAATAAAGGTGGGGACAGTAAGACACAGAGAGCTCATGACCTGTCCAATATCACAAAGGTAGGAAGCAGCTTAACTAAGAGCTCTCTGATCCCAGTTTCTCTGATTGAGAATCTAGGGGCCCAATGCTATGAAGCAGAAATATGAACCTACTGCTCCTACGGATAAGCCCGTTGGCATCAACCCATTAAGAAGGGTTTCAGTATGGCTGAAATAAAGGATACACAGAAGTACCTAAACAAAATTCTCTAATATCTTTTGTAAATAATTGTGTGGGAAAAGGAGAAAACTATCTTCAAATATTGTGAAGGCAAAGAAATACAAATTATGGGACTCAGTCTAAGTATAAAAATTAAGAGAGCCTATGGTACTTCACTATGTGTTCTATTACTGTTCTTTTATTTCTCAAATTATTTTGTACTTATTTATTTGTGTGTATTATACACTTCCCAATTATACTTCTCAGTAGAAAATAAACTCTTTGAGAATAGTTTTGTCTTGTCTTCATATCCTTGCACATACTCTTATACACCAGAACTTAACAATATAGGGTCATGTGCATAGTGTCTAATAAATACTTGGTTGACCTATGACCTCAACAATGTGGGAATCCCTCTGCAATGATGCATGTAGCAACCCATTCTTGAGTGCCCATTTTCTGTCATTCTTCACTTTGTCCTCTCTAGAATAAATTGTAGGGAACTCAGGGATTTTTTTCCCATGTCCACTAGATATTGTGAAGATGCTACTGGAGCACGTGGTTTTCCTTTGCTTTCAGTCCATCACCAATTCATTTTCTTTTTTGGACTTATATTTCTTTGATGATATTCTTTACCCTGCTTCCTCTGCACGATCCCACACTTTGGACATCTTTTTATGCTTCCCTAATGGATCCCCTATCTCACTCCCAAATCAGAAGTTATTATAGTGTCCTCGGAGCTATCATGTATTTCTCTACTGTTCTTTGTACAATGCTCAACTTGAGTATGGTTGTTAGGTGGCTCAGTGGATAAAGCACTGTGCCTGAAGTCCGAAAGACTCATCTTCCTGAGTTCAAATCTGGTGGCAGATATTTACTGTGTGACCCTAAATAAATCACTTGACCCCACTTGCCTCAGTCTCCTCATACATAAAATGAGCTGGATTATAAATGCCATAAAATAGCATATAACTCAAATATCTTTGCCAAGAAGACTCCAAATAGTGTTAAAAAGAATCACACGTGATTGAAACAACTAAACAACAATTTCACTTCATCAGAGATAAGACTTGCAGCCATACCAATAGTACATTGATATTAAAAAGTTAGCCTTCCTTTCAAGTAGAATCTGAGATTTATTAAAGGAACTTTTTAATTTGCCAAAGACAGTCTGGTCTTTTCTCCTCCTGTTCAAACAAATGAATGGAGCACACTTTGCATGTAATGAATGCTTAATAAATATCTAATGACCCGAGTTGGTCAAATATGTCCCTATCATTCCCTTCTGAAATGACAAGAATAAGAAAGAGTAACTTCAAGAAAAATTTAGGTCTCATGCTTCCTTCTCTAAAATCCAAAACATCTTCTTCACTTTGGTAGTAAAATCTTCATTAACAAAAACATTCAGAAAATGGAATGTCTACCTATTTGAATTTGGGCTTAATGGAAGAATAAAAATCTTTTTCTTTGGGCCCTCATTGAAAATTTTAAATGTCTCAGTTAATTTATTTGACTTCCAAATGAGGATACATGAAATGCAATGAAATCTTTCTTTTTTTTCCTTTTCATCCTCTAAATTTCTCAGCACCTTATTCTCTTTGTTCTTAAGGCTTTTACTGAGAAGCTGATATTCTCTTTCCAAGATAATTTAATTTTTATTTCAATAAACATTACTTAAACACTTGCCCTGTGCAAGGTACATTAGTAGGATCTGCAGACATAGTGATGAAACAAAAAATCACAATTTTTGCCCTTGAAGAGTTTACAATTTACTGTAATTGTAATTTAAAGTATTGGGGGCAGTTATATGACTTGTCCAGGGCCACATAGCCAGTATGTGCCAGAAGTGGACTTGAATGAGGACCCCATGCCTAATTGTCTATCTACTATGCCATACAGCCCTCACATCAAATACATACAAAAATAAATACATCAATAAAAAAGTTATTTTTGTAAGGGAAGGCAATTTTGGGATCAGAAAAGGCCTTATGTAGAGATTCACTCATTAACTATTTCAGCTCAATAAGGACCTCTGCTCTTGAATCTCTTTCCCCTCGTTCTATCAGTGCTCTTCTCTTAACATGACTTGGCTGTAGTCTACAACTAGCATATACCTCTTATGCTGCTACTCATAAGCTACTGAATATGCCTGGAGAAATTTTTTTCTTTTTCTTTTTTTTCTCCATGTTTTCCTCTATTATTTATTTAATTTTATTTTTAAAAAAATAAGAAAAAAGAAAAAACAGAAAAGGAATACAAAACAAAAGAAACATTGACATGCTCCCAGAAGAACATCAGGGAGAATTTAAAATATATAACAAATTACCAGTTCAAGAAAGTATATATGTTAGTAGAAGAAATTATATTCATGAGTATCCATCTATTCTTTACTTTCTTGTAAATTGTTCTTTTGTTCTCTGCTGTTCACCTTTTTTACTTTTTTCTTTTTCCCCCTTTCATTCCCACTCTTACCCCAAGCAGAGTATAGTTAAGAAGTACATATTTACGTATGCATATGTAGATATATACATACACATAATACACACCCCCATCCCTACATCCCCACACACATATCTTTCCTATTTATTCTGAGTCTTTGCTTTAATCCTTGCTTTGCTATTACTTACTTAACCCTCCTTGCATAAATCTCTCTTCCTTGTCTTCTCCCCAAACTCTTTGCTTTCCTCTCCACCTATCCCTACCTGCTTATTTCTTATTGCTATATCCTTCATTTTATATATATATATATATATATATATATATAGTGTTCTCTATTTAACCCATTCCTAATGTGAGTTGCTTTCAGAACTAAAAGCCCTCCTACCCACCTCTAATGCTTTTGTTTCCATTCTCTTTCTGCATCTCATTTGTATAACATAATTACTATTTTTACCTTAACTTTGCCTCAATCTTTCTTTTGAGCTGCCTTATTGCTGATGTCAATATTAAATATATGGTATACATTTCACATATTAAAAAAACACAACACAACAATTTGTCCATATTGAGATCTTTGAAATCGATCTTTGATACTGGTTCTTACATGTTAAATTTTCTATTAAGCTCAGAAAATCTGAAAGTTCTAATTTTTTCTAGTTCAATATTATAGATAATTTTGCTGGATATGATATTTTTGGCATCAGGTCTAGTTCTTTTGATAGTTAATAGATATGATTCCAGGACCTGCCATCTTTTATTGTGGTTGCTGATAAGTTCTGTAAAATTCTAATTGTAGCACTAGCGTATTTGAATTATTTTCCTAGTTTCTTGCAAATTTTTCTCTTTAATCTGGGGGGTTTTAAATTTGACCATAATATTCCTTTGTGCCTTCTACAGAAGATCTTGTTGAGGTAGTGATTAATAACTTCATAAGCCCTTAGGGATTTAATTGTCACCTTGGTGCATATGAATAACAGTTCTATATATCCAAGACCAGTATTTGTCACTAAACTTTAGTCCCATATCATCAGTTCTCTAAGGGGACACACACACACACACACACACACACACACACACACACACACACGCATGCGCGCGCGCACACACACGCGCACACACACACACACACACACACACACATATATATATATATATATATATATATATATATATATATATATATATATATGAAATATCTTAAATTCAGCATGTCCACACTCAACTGATTCTATTTCCCTCTACACATTCCCCTCTTCCAAACCTCCATATCTGTCAGCTTTATTCTTAAAATCTTCCAGGTCTATCCTTGACTCTTTATCCTTACTGATCTATGTATCCAATCCGTTGCTGTTGTTTGCCTTTCTACCTTCCCAATACTTTCATCTGACCCCTTCTTTCTACTCACACAGATATTGGCCCCCATCACCTTTTGCCTACATTATTATAGTAGGAAGCCTCAAGGGTCTCCTCTCTCCAGTGCATCTTTCACACTACTGCCAAAATGTCTGAAACTAAACATCATATTCTAATCCAAATGTTCCTTCCTTCCAACTTTCCCTATTATTTTTGAATGTACCATCATCCTCTCAGTTACCCAGGTCTGAAATCTAGCTGTCATTCTCTACTCCTTATTCTCTCTAATAAAAAAGCCTAATGTCAAAACTTATTAATTTTACCATCTTAATATCTTTTGCATATGTACTGCTACCATCCTGGTGCAGAGACTTATCACCTCAAACCTGGGCTATTGTAATGATGTACTGTTTGGTCTGCCTGCCATATGTTCTCTCTACCCCAGTCCATCCTCCTGTAAGCTGTCAAGCTGATCTTCCTAAAGAGCAAGTCTGACCACATTATTCCCCTCCCTTCTCAATACAATAAACTCCAGTGACTCTCTATCATTTTCCAGAACATCTGTAAAATTCTCCATTAGTCATTCAAAGCCTGAGACTGGCTTTTGAATCCCTGACTGATACCTTCAATCTTTCTGTTTTCTACTTTAGGTATATATCGATAACTAATCATCCAGAGAAATGGGCATTTCCAGCCTTGACTATTAAATCAAGAGTTCCTAAGGCTGAAACTTTGGCATAATCGACCAAAGGAAGAATTTTTTAGTGTATTTCTTGGAGGAGAAGATCAGCATTGTAAAAATCATCCCATAGTTGGAGGATTGAAGAAATTCATGCTCTGGCTGGCCAGAAAATCTAAACCTTGTGAACTATCAATTCAAAAATCCTATAAAATCACATTAACCTTTTGAGAAGGGTATAATGAGTATAATGGACTATTTGAGATGTTTTTATTGTCTACAATTATGTACATATATATTGAACATTGAGTATGTTTTCTTTTTTAATTACTTTTTTATTTTATTTTAAACTTAAAAGGGAAAAATTGCCACATGAACAGCAGAATATGACAGGATTCAAAATATAAAGCAATAAGTTCCCATTTCAAGAAAGCCTATATAATAAACACTATACATTGTATTCAGACCTTCCTATCTTTTCTTTGCTTCCTTGTAGGTTTTCTTTTGTCCTCTGCTGGGCATTTTTTCCCCTTCATGCCCACCCCTGCCTCCCAAGAAGACTAAAATTAATCATGGATACATATACATATAGATATAGATGTCTATAATCATAGACACATTCACATGCATATAGGTAAGATCATACTACGCTGATTTCCAGTTGTCCTCTGTTTCTCTGAAAGTGGATAGCATCTCCTTTCATAAGTCCAAGTCTTTCCATATTTTTCTCAATCCATCAGCTTACCATTTCCTATACCATAGAAATATTCCAATCTTATGAGGTATAGTTATTTTAAATAATCTAAAATAATATTGAATAATATGGCCAACAAGTAGCATAATTTCCCTATTTTTCTCTTTTGATTAAATCTATTTTAGCTTTAATTTTGTATGAGACCATGATTACTATCCCTGCTTTTTTAGTTAATAAATTCTCCTTTTGATCTTTATTTTATGTTTGTATCTCTCATTCTTTTAACATTTCCTGGAGGCAACATATTGTTGAGTTCAAACTTTTAATCTACTGTTTCCATTTTATGGAAACGCCTTTAGCATTCTAAGCTATAAGATACACTTTTATATTTTCCTTCTTATTTTCCCTCCCAATGCTTCTCCCCTTACTTCTATCTCTCTTCACTCCTCTATTTTACTTCTACCTCCTACCTCTCCCTCCTATTCCTTAATCTATTTACCCTTCCTAGAATACCTCCTTTATCCTTTCCCTACCTCTCCCCTTACCTTTTTATTTCTTTCTAAATTTCTAGATTTTTTTTATTGTTCCCTCTTAACCCATTCCTGATGAGATAAAGGTTTCAGCACTATCCACCTTCCCTCCTTCTTCTGTATTAATCTTCTTTGAATTTTTTTATGCAGCAATCTGTAACTTCTTCTGTATCAATCTTTTCTTTTTTGCCTCATTTTTATGGGATAATTGCTCCTTTTTCTCTCTCCCGACAGCATACTCAGCTCAGCCCAACCTTTCTTATAAATTACTCAAATATAAATAAGTCATAAAAGAACTGATATTTTCAAATATAAGAAACAAACAATTTGAACTTATTGAGTCCCTTATAATTGGTCCTTATTATATATTTCTCCTGGATATTATATGTCATCCCAAAAAATTTTCAGGTTGCTAAATATCAATTTTTCAAAATAATTCAGCATCATATTTAAATTTGCTGGATAAATTTCATTTGATCATAACCCCAGTTTTTTTGCTCTATGAAATATAGCATTTTAATTCTAAAGTATTTCAACATAGTAATAGCTAAGTCTTATGTAATCCTTATTATATAGCTCATGATATTTAAATTGTTTTTTTTTTTTCTCTGTTGCTTCCAATATTTTCTCTTTAACATGGGAGCTTTTAAATTCCTCTAAGTTTTCCTCCTGGTATTTGTTTCAAGTAGTGATCAGATACTTTGTCTTCTTATTTTAGAACTTAAAGACAATTTTTTCTGTATTTCTTGCAATGCTGTATCATTTTTAATGTATGCTTTTCAGGTAGTCAGACTATTCTTATATTATTTCTCTTTGATCTATTCTCCAGATAGGTTGTTTTTCTTATGAGATATTTCACATTCTCTTTTATTTTTTCATTCTTTTGATTTTGTTTTATTTCTTTTTATCTTAGAATGTCATTAGTTTCCCTTTGCCCAATTCTATTTTTCAAGGAATTATATTCTTTTCTTAAATTTTTGGTTCCCTATTAAAAATTGGTTGACTTTCTTTTCCTAATTTTCTTAATTTTCTTGGATTGCTCTTATTTTTTTTTTCTAATTTTTTCTCACTCTCTCTTAATTGATTTTAAAAGTCCTTTGAAGTTCTTCTAAGAAAACTTTTTGAATTTAGGACCATTTTAACACACTGAAAAAGGAATATTTTTTTAGCTCTATTATCTTCTTCTGAATATGAAACCTGATCTTCTCTATGCTCATAGTAACTATATAGGTTGGGTTCCTTCTCCCTTACTTATTCATATTTTTGGTCTTATTTTTAGCAGCTGTTAGGATGATCAAGTCCTAGTCCCAAGGTATGGAGAATAATGCCTTAAGCCTCAGATTCCTCATATTAAAATTTTATATGATAAACATAGGGGGGAATAGACTCTCTTTCTCTTTCTCTCAGTACCATGGAGAAATTATTTTGTTGTTTAATCAGTTTCAATTACATTCAACTTTTTGTGACCCCATTTGGGGTTTTCTTGGCAAAAAACTAGAGGCCTTTCCCATTTCCTTTTCCAGCTTGGTTTCCAGATGAGTAAATTGAGGCCAATAGGGTTAAGTGACTTGCCCAAGGAGGCTAATCATCAATAAATACTTGGCTAACCAATGTTTTAGTTGGTTGCCTGATACCAGCAGTTTTATCTTGTCTGTCACAAATTGAAGTTCACTCAGACAGTATCTAAGAGTAAAATAATGTTAGAAAATGTTATATGCATCATCCTATTCTCTGTTCCCTCAATTAATTTCACACAAGAAACCCTAATTCAGCAACATTTGTCTTTATATATATATATATATATATATATATATATATATATATACATATACATATAAGTATAAGCAATGTGTGTGTGTGTGTGTATACATATATATATATATATATATATATATATATATATATATATATATATATATATATATACATACAACTGAAATAGTGTGGAAACCACAAATTGTTAATGTATAATTAGAGTTATTTTGTAATACAATTTGAAGAATTAAAACAGACACTTTTGAATCTTTAGGCTGCTGCTTAGTGTCTCCTACATCATCTTGTAAACAGCATTTTTTTTTCTTAAGGATAGAGGAAGGAGTTGAAATTTCCATTGAAGACCTAGGTTTCCCTTAAATGTTCCCCCAGAGTGACTATGGGTATCATAGGGAAAGAGCACTGGTCAGCATAGTGGATCTGCTCATTTTTAAAAATTCTTTTATCCCATCTCTTTCTGAGTCTCTAGACCTCTTCTTTCTCATGTTACAGAAAACTTCTCAGGAAAATTATGCTGCTTCTACAATTCTTATACCACAACAGTATTCTATCATAACCATAGACCATAATATGTTCAGTCATTCCCCAATTGATTTCCAATTCTTGACACCACCAAAAAGAGTTGCTATAAGTATTTTTGTACAAATAAGGTTTTTTTTTTTTAATTTCTTTTGAGGTACAGAACTAGAAATGGAATTGCTGGGTCAAAGAGTATATGGAGTTTTATAATTCTTTGGACATAGTTCCAAATTTTTTCCCTCCCTTCCAACATTTGTTATGTTAGCCAATCTGATGTGAGATTTTACCTCAGAGCTGTTTTAATTTGCATTTCTTTAATCAACAGTAATTTAAAACCCAGTTTCTTAAATATTGGGTGATGACCCCAAGTGAAATCTCATAACTGAACATGAGGTCATGAAATTGATTTATTACCAGCAAATGTTTGATATGTAGAATTATTTTACATACCCTATGGTGATGTAAAAAATTATCAGGTGACAAGGGGTCATGAGTGGAAAAAGTTTAAGAAGCCCTAATTTAGAACATTTTTATATAACTATTGATAGCTTTAATTGACCACTTATCAACTGGAGAATGACTCATATTTTTACATATTTGGCTTAGTTCCCTACACATTTGAGAAATGAGGCCTTTTTCAGAGAAACATGCTGTACATATTCCCTCAATTTCCCAGTTATATAAGAACAATACAAGTATGTAGAGGGCCAGAACTCTGGAGAAGTCTACTTGAAACAAAGTGTTAACTCAGTGGAATTGATGAGATAATGGTTCTCTAGTTCACACATACTCAGTATATTATAATGATGTAATTGTAATAAGGTATTTAAACTGGGGACAAAGTCAGACTCAGGGAGAGACTAATTGAAACTGGCAGATTGTTAGACTGCTGAAGGAGACTGGGTTAGACTGAGACTGCCTCAGACTATGACAGACACAGACTGTGTAAGAGACAATAAAAACTTTGGACTCTATTCTTGTCGATTCTTGTGGTGTCTATCCTGCTGAGACCAAGGCCCTCCTGGAGGACCTCCAGAAAGCTAGCCTGGACATTACAGTTTTCCTTATGGAGTACCATTCATTTTGTTTGTGCAAAAACTTTTTAATATCACATAATCAAAATTATTAATTTTATTTCTCATTATCTTCTTTATCTTTTGTTTGGTAATAAACTCTTCCTGATCTAACAGGTAAATTTTCCTATGCTTTCCTAACTTATAATATCACCTCTTACAACTAAATCATTATAGATTGTGATAAATCCTTATTTTGATATACAATATAAGATTTTGCTCTATCCCTAGTTCCAGCCAAACTGCTTTCTACTTTTCTCAACAATTTTTGCCAATGGTGAGTTCTAGCTCCCAAAGCTTAGATCTTTGGGTTTGCCAAATACTAGATTATTATGATCTTTTATTAATGTGTATTATGTCCATAATTTGTCCCATTAATCCACCACTCTATTACTTAGCCAGTCCCAAATTATTTTGATGATTACTGCTTTATAATATAGTTTGAAATATAGCACTGCTAGGCTTCCTTCTTTCACATTTTTTTCACTGATTCATTTGATATTCTTGATATATAGGAGGTCCTTAATAAACATTTGTTGCTTTTGTTGTATTGTTTTTGTTGAGTGATATAGAGGAAGAAAAGAAAGTAGACATAAAAGGAGACAATGAATACAAACCTTATCTACTTCATTTTGGCCTTTCCTGACCTTAAATGGGTTTCCTCAGTTCCTGAGAACTGAGAAACTAAAGATTCTAATCTGTGCTCTGACTGCCTTGCTGTTGGTTGGAAAAGTCAGCTTCAGTAGGGTTACCTATCACAGTAAAAAGATGGAAAAGTGGGATGTTAAAAAGGGAAAAATGAATGGGATAATGACATAAGGAAAAACTCAACCCCTTCTAGATTAAACCTGTGACAATTTCTTATATATCCTAGGTGTCCAAATTCCATATTACTCATGATACTTTGCCATGGAGCAAGCAATATGACATAGTAGAAAGAACATTTTTTCTTGGAGTCTGAGACTTGGGAAGACTTCTCATATATAATCTTGTTTTGAAGGAAAAAATTGTACTTGATCATAGAATCAAAGATTTCTATCTTTTCATCTAAATCTGTGATTTCATCAATGTGAGGAGCTACAAGGCTGGAAACTTTCTCCATTCACAGAAACTAAATTTGTTTCTGAGTTATAGCCTGAGAGTTGCCTCAGGGACACAAGACTTGCCCATAGTCATATATGTTAGAGATAGGAGTTAAACCTACTTTTTCCTGATTCAGTGCCCCATGTATCCACTATACTAAAATGCCTCTCATCAAAGAATAGGAAATAGAATATAAAGACTTGAATAGAATCTTAAAGCATTTAGTTCCCCCCTACTTTACCAGAAAGGTCTGGTAAAGTTTAATAATATCACTTAGATTACCTAAATTGGACCTGAATTTGTACCCAGATTCCTTGACAGCTTCTTTTACTCCATCATTTCACCTCCTCATTACTGTCAAATACCTAGGCTTTCAAAATGGCAAAAAAAAAAAAATCACTACCAAGAAGGATTTATTTTTTGAAAACAGTTAAGACATTTGGACTATGTTCCTTGACTTTCAATTCTGTTTAACATGCATCCTAATCATCTTGTCTTTTTTTTATTGTTCCTGGTTTTATATATATATATATATATATATATATTGCTTTGGGAATTTAATTCCTTTATTGTCTTTTCTAGATCACAAACACAAAGACACCAATATATTCTCAGTTACTCTGCTAGAAAAAAAAAAAAAAAAGAAATGTCCTCTGTTATCTCAAAAAGAAAAAAGAAAAAAAGGCATGGCTCTCCCTAATGTATTAATCACCCTATCTTTTACACATTAAGCTCCTTGGCATTATATGGGAAATCATCTGTGAATCACTTGACTCAAGCAAAAACAAGTCTATAAGCTCTGTCCTTAATCTCTCTTAGTTTTCTTCCAATTAGATACAATCTTTCTCTAGTACTCTAATTAATACTTAGACATTAAATATTAGGCACTATATGAGGAAATCATCTTTAATACAGCAGCAACAACTAAGACTGGGCTGTCAAACTCTTACCCTCAATCTTTCTTTCAATTTTCTTCCATTGAGAAATGATCATACCCCCACTCTAATTAATGCAAATGATATTCGTGATTAGTTAGTATTATGCTAATCTGAGCCCAGAATTTACCTAAATCTGCATGGTGTTGTCTGAGCACCAGATTGCTTTGGGTTTCTGAGTAAAATTACATTAGCCTGCCAGATGCACAAAACATGATAGAGTAGAAATCGGAGCAAATCATCAAGATTACATTAGTTTTGTTTCTTAATGAACAACTGTTTGCATTAGGGATTACAGACAAATTATGGTTTTCCTCTCTGTGCCCAAGCAGCCAGGCAGCTGTTGAGAGGGCCCTCCCCCCTTTTCCTGACTACCCCTAAATAGATTGAAAGAAGCTAAGGCAAGGGGAAGAGAGTCTAAAATTTCCCATAATTTAATTTGTTCCATTACAAAGCAATCATCACTCTGCGGCCCAGAGCTAACCTCAGAATTTCCCCCACAAACCTCTCCCTGGAATTCAGGAGCCAAGAGAGTAACTCTTTGGGGTCAAGAGCTTGCTAGGTCTCTCTTCTCACCACTTAGGAAAAGGTGATTAGGGCTTGCATCCCTCCATGCCTTCTGTACCTGTTTGCAGGTCCCACTAGGCTACTTTCCAAAAGGGCATTCATCTAATTCCCATTCCTTGCATGACACAGATGGAATGCTGCCGATAAGGATTATATAGGTAACACAGTACATCTGGATCCTCTATAATAGGCTATGTTAACCAGAAACTTTCAGAAAAAGCAGTCGTTCAGGCTCAGGCTCTTGGCCTATGTTACTTGAGCTATGGGTTGTAAGGTTTCACCATAATGAAGTCCTTGTACTCCAGTGGGGACCAATCTTCAAATGAAAAAAAAAAAAAGAAAAACAAAAAAACTAAGTGTAACTCTGTGAGTTAACAGCTGTGGGCCACCTTCCAAATCAGTTTCCTTTCAATGACAGGACTATTTTTAATGATGTTTTCTGCCTGGTTTAATTGTTGAGAATCATATGGCCAAAGGGGACCTTAGATATCTAGTCCAATCTACTCATTGTCAAATTAAACACAGTAGCGAAGTGGTTTCTGCAGTAGCACAGAGTTATGAATGGCAAAGCCAATGCTTAAAATCAAATCACAAAAAATGGCAGAATCTCAGAATATTATAGGATTGCAATATTAGAACTAGAAGTGATTTTATGGACCAGCTGGTCCATCCTTGTAGTTATACAAAGGAGAGAATTAAAATCCAATATAATGAAGTAACTTACACACAGTCAGTAAGAAGCAGATAGTCTTCAAACTCAGGTCATAGAAGCTCAGAATTAAAAGAGATTTCAGCCATGGAGAACCTATTATTTCTTGAGGCAGTTCATTCCATTTGGGGACATCTCTAATTATTAGAAATTTGCTCTTTATATCAAGAGAAAAATCTGAGTCTTCAATTTCCCATCCATTGCACTAATTTTAGTCCTCTGGGGGAGGGGAGGGGAACAGTTGCAAGTCTTTCTGAAGGACAATCTTCTAGCTCCAAATGGAATTCCCTTTTAGATGGCATATAGTAGGATAACTAGTACAATGAGGGATTCTAGTATATAACTTTATGTAGTCTCTCCTGCATAATCCAGATTAATGTTTCTTAAAATGTAGGGTGCTGTCAGGAAACAAGAAAAGTTTGGGCAATACTGGTTATTATTAAGCTAGGTATCCCAAAGATAAAGCCCAAAAGGAATGAAAAGAGGAGGAACATTCATCACTGTCAACCCCAGCCCTCTGAGCTCACCGTTCTCAAGCCCTAACTTCACCATATTCTCAGTCTCCATTCCTAGTTATTAACCTCAGCAACTCCCCATTCCCTCTCTGTCTCCAACTCTTTATCCCAACTTTTGTGTCCTTTGCTAGGTGTTAGGGATACATTGACAGATGTGAGACAGTTCTCTCTCGAGCTAACATTCTACAAGGAGGATACCACATGTTCACAGACAAATCAATTCAAGAGCTATACAAAACAAACAAAATATTGGGGAAGAGGAGTGGAAGACACTAGCTAAATCAGTAAAATAGAGATAAAATATCTATGGCACCCAGAGCAGTATATGCATATCTTCAAGAAGCAGCCTGACCTAGTACTAAGAGAGAGGTGATCTGAGAGTCAGCCTAAAGGTTCATGTTCTGTCTTTGACTCATGTGTGATCTTGGACAAGTCACTGAACCTCTCAGTGCCTCAGGCATCTCTCTAAGGATTTAAATTGCAGAACAGTTATAGATCTGCATTGATAGAAATAAGATTCCTCAGTGGGGAGTTCCCTATAGCTAATAAATCATTAATCTGGACCAATCATTAAGAAAAATAATAATAACATTTATATAGCACTTAATTATTAGAAAATTGCTCTTTATATCAAGAGAAAAATCTGAGTCTGCAATTTCTCTCCCATCCATTGCACTAATTTTAGTCCCCCGGGGGACTGGAAAGCTGGTGCTGTTATGATAAAAATCTGAGGTAAAAAGAAACTGAAGCACAAATTTCCAGGCATGATCAATTTATTAGTATGGTTAGCAAATGCCATAAAATTGGATCCAAGACTCCTCAGTAGTTAAGGATAAAACAGACAAACAAAGCAACTCTTTTATAATATTTATACAGTGTTTATGCAAATGTATTCCACTCCTGACTAGTTGGAGCTGCTTATATCAGCTTCTCAGCAAGAAGATCAATATCCTACAATTATCATCCTCTGGAAAGTTCCATGGTGGACAAATATTTTATTTCTAGAATGACTCATCTCCTTATATGATCAGCAAAAGTTCATAGATTAGAATTTTGTAGTTGGACTTAAGTCTATAAGAAGAGGAAGTTACAAATTACTTACTTACAAATTTTACTAATACAGCCTATACTATCAATTTTGAATTTGATTCACAAATATTGTTTCTGATTATATCATATTATATCATATCATATCATATTATATTATATTATATTATATTATATTATATTATATTATATTAATTGATTACATGTTTTCTCAATCATGGAATCTCAATTTTCAAATTTCATAAAAAGCAACTAAAGTTATAGGCTCCAGTTCACATAAAGAAGGGAATAATGTAATTAATATACAATAAACTTAATGACTTTTATTTAAATCATACAAAGTAAAGTGGGATGTCAATTTTCAATTACAAAAGGCTATTATTTCCCATTTTAAAGATGAAAAAACTGAAACACAGATTTATTGACTTGCCCAGGTCACACAGCTAGTAAATCTCTGCGGCTGGACTTGAACTTGAACTTAAGCTTTACTGATTCCACATGCAGTGCTCAATCTTCCACACTTCCTAAATGCCTCTAAAACATCATCTATTATTTTAAAGTAGTTTAGGAGAATGGACACAGAAAAGAATAATTTCTTTTAGACAGGAGATAAGTGTTCTTCAAAGAACTGTATATTAAGTACCGAATGTAATGAAATTAAGCTCTTTCAAAGTTTCTGTCTGACTTAACCAAATTGATATAATTGGTTAAAAAAAAATACACATACAATGTATTGCTGCCACATTGTTTAAAGATCTCAGCAACATTTAGGATATTTCCTCCAAGATAACTCACAAATTCACATACTTTTGTATTTATATAATCACAAAGAAATATCACTAATGGTCATTCTTTTAACAGATATCTGTCAAATCTCGCTAACTTTTGTTATTCCACTGAAGTATAAATCTGGGTCTTTCCATTCTTATGTTGAATGTTAAATTTGTTTTTTTCCTCTGATGGTAAACAGTGAAGGGAAAGCAAACATTCTTACTCTATTCCCCTTTCATTCTAATTTTAACCTCCTCTGAGATTAAATTTCCCAATTTCACAAGCATTATATTTCACACTTACTGCACTTTGGTTAGAGCTAGGGCTCACTCTCTAATGTAAGCATTAGCTATATTTCAGTGTTTCTCCCAAGTGGGAAAGTTCATGCAATGCACTCCATTACACCGCAGGGTAGTCTTTTGCAATGGGTTCCAGATTTTCCATTCCTATAATCTTAAGGAAAATAATTTGCTAAGTAAATCCTGTGAATCACAGAATATTAAAGCTAGAAGACAATTTATCTTAATTTTACAGATGAGGAAACTAAAGTACTCCATTCTACTAGAACTTTTTCTTTATTTTCCTTAATCCCTTTATTCTGAGGCTACCTCCAGTTTATCTTGTGTATATCTTATTTGGATAAAGTGATCTGCATGTTGTAGACTCTGAGAGTAGGATTGTTTTTTATCTTTCTTTGCATTTCCAGTGCTTAGCACAATGCCTGGCACGTAGTAGGTACTTAATAAATATTGTTTGAATAATTGACTGGTTGAGTCAGATGATTTATTAGAGATCTTAAAACTAATTAGCAGAAGAGTTATGATTAAAACTAAAGGCTTCAGACTCCAAATCTGGGACCCTTCCCACTATGCTATTACATAACAAATTCAATGAAAGGAAAAAAAAAGGTATTCAAGAGAAATATTATGAGATACTTTAATCCAATCCAATCCAATAAAGTATTTATTAAGCTCTTAATCTATGCCAGCTTCTTGGGGGATGGGGGAATAATAAACAACACAAATGAAGTAGGATTCTGGAAGCTTGTATATGCTATCCTTCTGAATGACCTTTTATAAATATTCATCATCCTTTGAGCTCCTTTTATCAGGGGGTTTTGGTATGTTCTTGTCCTCTACCAAGGGGTAGGAGGGAGGACTGGAAGCAATGTTGGCAAAAAATCTTATAGGCATTGCTAGGATTTACTTTTGCCAGAGTAATGAACATAGAAATCAATGCAGCCAAAAACTTTTTGGTACAGTCATGTCCTGCATAACGTTTGTTTTTGTTTTTGTTTTTTTAAACTCTACAATATATAACTATACTTAATTACTTTTGGAGTTTAGAGGAAAAGTCAATCTGTACTAAAGCAACTGTTCCAGAAATTCCTGATAAGATAGACCCATGCAAAGAAAAGCTAGGAAAACATTCCAAAGTGATAAATGTCACCACAATGTTGATTCTGAGGCTGAATGATGGATGTGCTAATTCACTTATAAAGGCCCAACAATAATTACAAGCTACTGTTTGTCAGCCTCATCACGTGTGATATAGTCAAAGGTTCACATCTGTGTGGTTGTTTCTAAGGCTCAATATACCAAATTAACTTGGTTAGCTTTTTTTTCCCCACTAAAAGCTAACATATGTCATAAATATTCTGAGTGTTCCAACTTTAATGTGTGCAAACTAATTACTTGAATGTTCTTTGTTTCATAAACATGTGGTTTGTATTAGGCAGAGTACCATTTAGAAGCATCTTTGGGTACCAATAAAATAATTTACCAAAACACATGACACTTAAAACCTTATCAGAAAAATATGATGACAATTCAAAGTTAATCAATTTTATTGATGGGAGAAGCAGAAAGGATGGAGGATCATTTTGACTACCTATGAGAGCTTCGTAACAAGTGATTTCTAGAAGCTAGCTTAAAAATAAACTTTCAGGAAATCTTAATAGATAGGAAGAAAAAATCACAGGATCAAAGATGAATGATTGGGAAGAACTTTAGAGGTCACTGAATATAATTTCTCTATTTTATAGATGAAAAAACTGAGAATCACTGTGTGTTTCTACCTGTGTGGCTGTCAGCAGCAATAGCAAATGAACATTCTGAATGAGAGATAAGATCAATTGAAGATCTCTGCTAAATATGCCAAAGATACCTTAAAGAATGCTTAACTTTTCTCCATGTACAGCCAAACACTCCCTTCAGTCTACTGGGCTTTACTATCTGCTCTGTTATGTAAGGTGCATTACCATCTAACATGGTTATGCACCTTAAGGACTTCTGGACCTTGACATCTGCCCTATCATTTCACTTCGAGGACCACTTCACTTCTCCATTTGCTATGTAGCTTAATCTCTAAATAGAATATGATCTCCTTAAGAGTGGGGCCTCTCTACTTTCTTTTTTTTTTTTATAATAGCTTTTTATTTACAAGATATATTCATGGGTAATTTTTCAGCATCGACATTTACAAAACCTTTTGTTCCAACTTTTCCCCTCCTTCCCCCTCCTCCCCTCCCCCAGGCAGGTTGATCAATACATGTTAAATATGTTAAAATATAAGTCAAATATAATATATGTATACATGTCCAAACAGTTGTTTTGCTGTACAAAAAGAATCGGACTTTGAAATAATGTACAATTAGCCTTTGAAGGAAATCAGAAATGCAGGCAGACAGAAAAAAAGAGGGATTGGGAATTCTATGTAGTGGTTCATAGTCATCTCCCAGAGTTCTTTCTTTGGGTGTAGCTGGTTCAGTTCATTACTGCTCTATTGGAACTGATTTGGTTCATCTCATTGTTGAAGAGGGTCACGTTCATCAGAATGGATCATCATACAGTATTGTTGTTGAAATATATAATGATCTCCTGGTCCTGCTTATTTCACTCAGCATCAGTTCATGTAAGTCTCTCCAGGCCTTTCTGAAATTTTTTGCAGAACAATAATATTCCATAATATTCACATACCACAATTTATTCAGCCATTCTCCAACTGATGGGCATCCATTCAGTTTCCAGTTTCTGGCACCACAAAGAGAGCTGCCACAAACATTCTTGCACATACAGGTCCCTTTCCCTTCTTTAAAATCTCTTTGGGATATAAGCCCAGCAGTAACACTGATGGATCAAAGGATATGAACAGTTTGATAACTTTTTGAGCATAGTTCCAAATCGTTCTCCAGAATGGCTGGATATATTCACAATTCCACCAACAATGTATCAGTGTCCCAGTTTTTCCCACATCCCCTCCAACATTCTGCATTATCTTTCCCTGTCATTCTAGCCAATCTGACAGGTGTGTAGTAGTATCTCAGAGTTGTCTTAATTTGCATTTCTTTGATTAATAATGACTTGGAGCATCTTTTCATATGGCTAGAAATAATTTCAATTTCTTCATCTGAGAATTGTCTGTTCATATCCTCTTCAGTTTATCAATTGGAGAATGGCTTGATTTCTTACAAATGGGCCTCTCTATCTTTTATGTATCCCTAGAACTTAGCATGGCATTTAGCACAAAGCAAATATAAGGTAAATGCTTTATTCATTCAGACCTTCAAAGGCTATACTCTCAAGAGAAGTAGCAAGAAACAAAGAGTTTCATAGTTAGAACTTACCTCAGAGAACTATAAATTTGTAACAGTAAAATTGTAAATTTAAAGCTAGAAGGAAATTTCAAGACCTTCTCCCATTTTGCAAATTGGGAAGCAGGGCTTAGGTGGCTTTTCCAGGTCATAGGAGTAGTAGTGAACAGAGGAGCTGAGAGTCAAATCCAGCTTCCCTGACTAGAGAATCAGTTCTCTTGTAACTAAAAGATACTATATATTTCAGCCCACCAGTATGATGATGATATAGATTTCACTTGCAAATTTCTATCTAAGCTAAACTTTTTAGCCTTAGGTCCATAAATTTCAATTTGAAAAAAATTCTGATAATTATAAGTGGATTACTTTGTGACATATACACAAAATATAAGAACCTCTGACCTAAGGAAAACTCACTACTTCCTGAGAAAGTCTGGTTCACCTCTGGATAGCTCTATTTCTAAAAAAGTTTTATCACACATCAAATCAATATGAAGCTTATCATGAAGCAACAAGTGCTGTATTTGGGGTTTCACTGGTATAGAGAACTCCCAGATGTGAGGGAACCATTTCTACCAATGGAGATTGGCACCTTCTGTGCAAATTGCCTAAAACAATGAGAGGTTAAGTGAATATCCCAGAATCATAGAACTAGTATACTTTGGAGATACCCAGAACATCCTGCTCTGAGGCCAATTCTTTTCCCACCATACCATCTTAATGTCTTTCTCTACTCTATTCTTCTGTTATTTTTCACACCATTTATAGCCAAGTATCCAAAACAGGGGTACAGGTTATATGAATAATTAAAATAGCAAAAATTATCATTTCTAATGGGAAAAATCTCCAAAATGCAGAAATATTTTGGATGGTTGGCTCCAAAAAAATGCTAGCATCCTCTAAGATTTATAATAGTATCTCACTTTTTAAAAATTTTTGAAAGTTTTATGAAACACCTTTTTCCCAGATATTTTGCAAGATTGACAATGCATTGAATTATTTCTATCTCTATTTTATATATGAATCCACTGGGATATAGGAAGATATGAATTGCCTCAAATCATAGAGATACCATGGATCAGAGCTGGGACAAAAATTCAGGTATTCTGACTCCAAGATCAATAATATTTCCATAATATTGTGGGCTTTGTTTTTTTGGTTTTCTGGGGGTTTTACTATAGTTCTTTAAGGAAGGCTTTCCCCAAACCTACAATATGATAACCTTGAGATTTAAAAAGATACTGCATCAATGAATGGGAGTTTCTCTAAGAAATTGCAATCTGAATGATAATGACTAAATGATCTCTAAGGTCCCTCCTTGTCAGCTCTAATATTCTCTTTTTACAAGTACCTTCATCTTACTGGCAGCATTATTAACTAAAAAAACACAACAGTATTGACAAATAGACTTATAGCTCATACTGGTCAGTATGACATGATTAGTCATCTCTATACTAGCATGTACTAAAGAAGGACATAGACATCATCAGCAATTTCTTTTCCCTCTAGGTTCTTTGAGAAGCTCAAGGATCAGTAGGAAGGAGAGGATTAGAGTATCTCCCAGTGTGGGAATTTTCTACTGATGCAGGCTGGTAATTTAATAGTAATTTTTTGCTTTTTAAAGTTGCCTGGGACAATAAGAGACTGAGGGTCTTCAGCATGATTCCACTGCTAAAGTTCTTCTTGACTCTTAATATTAGTCTTCTAGACATCCTATACCACTAAATGACTGTGCCTTTCTATCTTTACTTGCATCATTCAAGAACACTATTATTACTTCTAAATTCCTATTTTTTCTCAAGAGAGGTCAGAATGTTCCCCTCTCCCCTTTTCCCTGAAGCACATTTCTTTTTATATCTTGGTTATTTGGTTTCAATTTCTCTTATTTTCCCCTCAAAACACACAGGCCATAACAGATTAGCTTCTACTGACCTCGAGTTAAAGTAGCAAACAGAAAAGGTAATTTAAGGCTAGGGTGGTAGGGGGGAGAAGGGAGAAGGAATGGAGGAATTATTATTATTCTTAGATGAGTTTCTTTTTATCAACATTAAGAAAGAAAATTCAAACTAAATTTTATTTTTGCTCTTTTTTCCCCCATCTTGGGGTTTTCTAAACACATAGAATCCTCATAACTACTGGAAACTCATATAACTGCTACCATTCAGCCCAAAATATGAATGGTCACCAAAGTAACAAATGCTAAATGTAGCTATTAGTGTGCAAAATTTACTGTTAATTCAATGAAATTTGCCTATCAGAAAAGAAAATAATTAATTGCTTCAAACTGGTGATATCTTTAACCCCTCCTCATACTTTAAAATTTAGTCATACTTTTGACAGATTTCACAAGTCTTATGTTGTGCATCACAAATCTTGAAAAATGGATTTTATTTTGAAGAAGGATGTCAAGAGTATCACAGGATCTAATAGTGATAAACTGTGACCTCGGGCAATCCATAATCCTTCTAGGTCCCTATTTCTTATCCTCAAAAAGGGGGAGGAAATTTCAAAGCTGGCTAAATTAAGCTTTTTGAATCTAGACATGAAATAAAGATTGACATGAAGAGAAACTCCCTAATTATTAGAGCAGTTCAAAAGTGACTTCAGGGGGCAGCTAGGTGGCGCAGTGGATAGAGCACCGGCCTTGAATTCGGGAGAACCCGAGTTCAAATCTGTTCTCAGACACTTAACACTTCCTAGCTGTGTGACCCTGGGCAAGTCACTTAACCCCAGCCTTAAAAAAAAAAAAAAAAAAGTGAGCATGCTTTCCTTCACTTGCATGTCTTCAGAGAGGACAGATGAATAATTTGAAGAATATCATGCTAATTTTTAATTTTTCCTTTACATAAATGTAAATAGGTAGCAACAAAATCTTACTTGAGTTATTTTTCAAATAAGATAGCCTCCGATTCTAAGAATCTATGATTCTATGATATAACAGGTAGCAAAAATTCCACTACTTCATCATGAGATTTATTTCCAAAGGATCATTATTTTAAAAGAAAATTTAAAATCCTCAATGACAGGTACATAGCCATACCCAAAGAGAGCGCTTCAGCTTTGTCTATGAAAAAACACTTGTGTCTTCGGAGTCAGTGAATTTTCTTTCAAAAACGCTTTTAAGCCCTTAGACTACCATTATAATTTTATGAACACCAATTGACAAACACAGACACAAAAGAATCTCTCCCGGAATAAAAATTGACTGTACATCAATCTGTAAAGCTTCATTACTTTTATTTAGGCCTCATTACTTTTATCTTCACAGATGAAGAATAACTTTGAGAGGTAATATAATATAGTGAGCAAAGAACTGGTCTTGAAGTCAAGACGACCTCAAATTCAAATACTTTCTCTGCCACATAAAGGTTGTATGACTCCAGTTATTTAAAGCCTCAATGCCCCCAGACAACTCTTTCTAACTTAGAAAACAATAGCTAATCTGCCTTGGAAGAGGGTGTTTTTCTGAACAGGAATTCTGTATACAAATAATATCATCAATTTAAAGAAAAAAAGATCAACTAAATTTTGTTGTCCCCTTTGAAATCTTTCTTTTCTGTAAAAACGTGCAGATTCTGTTATTGTTACTATTATTATTGATGTAGCTCTAATTGGTATGTAAATCATTACCAAATGCATCAGCATAAAAAGAAAGTTTATTCTAATTTTTTTCATTTTCCCAATGTCTTTGAATAATCTTTGTCTCATAAAGTTCATTTTGTGTCTGGTTGTATTGGAACATCTAGTACCTACAGCAATACTCTCTATAATCTTTCAAAAGAAAGAAATAATTGTTTGTTCATCTTATTACAAAAACATTCAATGTGAGCCAATAGGGCATAAATAGAAGGCTATATAGTATAGATGCAGCAAAATCAAGAGCTGAATTATTAAATTAAGACAAAGACAGTTTGGTGGCATAGGGGATATAGAGCCCAGCATGGAATTAAGATTTCAGTTCAAATCTGGCTTCAGAGACTTATTAGTCACTTAACTCCTGTTTGCCTCAGTTTCCTCATGTATAAAATGGGAACAATAATAGCACCTACTTCTTAGGGTTGTTGTGAGAGTTAAATGAGATAACACTTATAAATTATTTAGCACAATGGCTGGCATGGAGTAAGCACTATATAAATATTAGCTATTATGATTAGTATTACTATGGATATCAAAGATATGCAATTTCCCTGCTAAGGGGACTCCTTTTACTCAGATCCTAACCTCTCTACACTTTCTCATTCTATGCAATTCTTCACGATATTTTTTTCCATAAGTCTTCCCTTCAGGCTTAACCTAATGCACAGAAAGATTTTGTCTTGTTCTTTTAGTACCTCAGGGAGTAACAGTTTTCATGACTATTAGTTTTAAATTTGATATTTAAAGAAAAGATCACTAATGAGCACCATATATAGACATACACAATACACTCAGTTCTGTTATACAACACTTGTTTTTAAAACTCAAATTTGTTCCAAAACAACTGATATAGTAGGGAATAATGAGTATAACTGAAATTTCCTAAATTGAATTGTGTTCACTTCATTAGCAAGAAATGGAAAACTGCGCCCAGATGAATGAAGCACAAAATACATAAATGCACATGTGTTATTCTGCAAAATTGGATATCACCTTTGCATAATAACTCACAAGCTAAAATCCTTCCCATATTCTAAATCACATGCAAACTTCAGGTCTTTTTCAAGGTAGAATGTCATATTTATTGTGCATCTTTTGGTGTAGTATGAACCATGGGTAGAAGAGGACTGGTCCAAACTCCATTTGCCCCCCTTATTTCTAGAGCCGTTTCCCATCTTGGCCAAGCTCCTACCAGCAGCTATCAACTTCACTAGCCGGAACAGTAGTCTAAGTCTGCTAACACTGTCACTATTTATCATAATAATTACATATTTCTTAATATAATGTAGCACATAACAGCTATTCTTAGGAGTTACATGTTGCATTATAGCAGAACTGACTGTACTTTCCACACATCCTACTCTCCCTGAAATGCTACTCTGATGTGTCATCATAACCTGAGCATAATATTGATTTCTTGAAAGACTGTATAGTACATTAGAAAGTACTGTATTTTATTGCTCTGGCTCTGTTACCATTACATTCATACTTCCTAATTTTAATCTAATTTTAGAAATATCTTCTCTTTACTGTATTTTACACCATTGCATATTGCCACCTTCCATTTGCATATACATTACAGCTGTTTTCTCCCTTGATGTATACATCAATCTTTTGAAGTTGGTTTATATGGCATTAATGTTTGAAAATGGACTGCTTTTAAATAGTATCTTACTAAATATTTTTCCCCCAGCTGACTAATTACTATGAAGAGGTTGGTTGCCTTGGGAAAAGGAAAATGCTGAAGAATTCATAGTGATAATGTTTCTAAGGAGCTCAATAGCCTTCCCACACAGTAATTCTTTAACCCTCTTTAACCCAGACTCAAAGCAATTTAAGCAGCATTTATTAAGTGCCTATTATGTGAGAGGCACTATGCTAGGTGCTGGGTACACATAAATGAAAAGGACAATAATTCTCTGCTGTCATAGAGCTTACTTTCTTCTCTGAAAAATACACACACACACACACACATATATATATGTAACAAGTAAGTAGAAAATATATACAAAATAAATAAAAAATAGTGCTTCCAATGTAAGGGGAGCATCTTTTACAACTAGGATAACTCAAGTAAGATCTCAAGTAAGATTCTGTATAGGAAATGGCAAGATGTTACCAAATCCCATTTTTAACATGGGAAAACTGAACTGAATAGAGCTGAGGTTTTTGTTTGAGACTTTTTTCTCCTGGACTTGATATGCCCCAGACACTAAGGCCTGATCCAAATAATGGTCTTCAGGGAAACGTTGATTTGTTCTGTTTTCCTTATCTGGGCCTCCCTATTGCTCCTCATTACGCAGCCCTCTAAAGTGAAAGGAAGGGCATATTACCATAGTGGTGCCAGATATAGTATAGATATTCAATTGGTTTTAATTCTACTGCAGCAAAGACCTCCTATACTAAAGCACCATACATAACTTCCCAGGCATAGACCATCACAGCAGGCCCTCATAGAGTTTAAACAGATTCCTTATAGTTAAAGTGAGATTTTTATTGTTGAATTCCAGAATTCACAAATTTTATCAAATTAATTATCAACTTTGCTATTTCTTCTCTCCAGTATAGATCACAGCATCAGGCCAGAGTAATGTTAACATGTTTGAGATAATATTTGAGATAGTTTCATGTACGTCACAGGTAATGTTCAAAGTTAGCTAATCCTCAACATTAGCCATGGATCTGATGAAACATTGGAAAAACTACGATGAGTTGGTTCTACTCTTTAGTGATATATTTTAAGCTGAAAATATATGTTTACCATGGCAATTCTAAGCCAAGATTTTATGAAGTTATTTCTTAATTGAAATTGCTCTAACTGTGCATGGATTTACTGTCTTCGTAGCTGCAATATTAAATGCTCACAAATATGATAACCAGTTTCAATCAATCAACTAATCAACCGTTTACTGAATGCTGGCCTATGTGCTGAGCAATGTGCTCAGAGCTGGGTGACTAAACAGAAGCAGACCCTTAATATTAGGCATGGATTATTCAAAGGCTTTAGAAATAAAAGAACATTGTAATAAATTTAATTTATTTTACATCTCTACAATGTTGTCACTAAGTAGTAATCTAGTAACTTGAAAGACTAAATGCCTCTTATTTATTATGAGGGTTTTCTCTTACTTTTTTATTGTTCAGTGTAGGGAAGGGAATATGGAAGGAAGAGATAATAAATGCTTGTAGAAAGTTGAATAATAAAAAAAATTAAGAGTTAATTCATCTCTTGAAATGCCTTAGTAATTCAGGTCCGGCAAAGTCAGAACCTACTGCCAAGTTACTGTATCTCTTAGACAAAAATCTAATTAAATTCACAGATATGTTAAATTTAGCTGCTATTACATTTAGAAGGTATATAATAGAAAGGGAAAGTAAGAGAGAAAAAAAATGGAATTAAGCACTAAACTATGTGCTAGGTACTGTGCTAAATGCTTTCGCAAATATCACCTTATTTGATCCTTATAATAATCCTGTGAAATAGGTGCTATTATTATATCCATTTTACAATTGAGGAAGCTGAGAAGGAAAGAAGTTAAGCAATCTGCCCAATTACATAATTGGTAAGTATTGAAGGTCACATTTGAACTCATGTTCTTCTTACTAATTCCAGTGCTCTGGCTACCACATTAGCTACTTTTAGGCACCTCCCTAGAGAAAGATTTTAAAAAACAAAAATTGGAAAAAAATTAATGAGAAATTCATTTTAATTTCTTCTTTATTAGATTTAGTATTTCCAGGCCACAAAAGTACCACCAAGAATTCTAGAGCTACCAAATATTAAAAGATGTCAGTGATCCCCAACTTTGACTTCAAGATACTATACCTTGTTTGCCATAACATTCTCTAAAGGACTGGGACTGAGATAGTTCTATGATTTCATTAGTATTTCCCACATGGAAAACCTCCCTCTGTAAACAGAGGTCCAGGTTGATACACTTCGCAGCTTATAATCATGGAGATTTGTAGAGAATTAAGAGGTTCACTGATTTATTCAGAGTGCCAGGAAGATTCATCTTTCTGAGTTCAAATCTGATTATAGATACTTACTGTATGACGCTGGGCAAGTCGCTTAAGCTTTTTGCCTCAGTTTCCTCATCTGTAAAATGAGTTGAAAGAGGAAGTGGCAAATCACTTCAGTATCTTTGCCAAGAAAACCCCATATTGGGTCACAAAGAGTTGATAATTGAACATTTATAATAAAATAAAATAATGGCTATCACTCCTCTCCAATTCTCAAAATGATGTGTTGAAACCAAAAGGAAATACATTAGAATTTCCATTTGACATTCATTATCAAAATAGAATGAGTAAGATCTCTTAAACTTGCAGAACACAATTTGGGGTATGGAATATAGGAATATAAATAAAAATGAACCTCATTAGAGATCATATTTTTCTGCCACACCATGAAGTACTAAGAGATAGATATAATATCAAACAATGGAGTGCCACAACATCCCAAATGAGTCCTTGTTCTAGTAACTTGAAATAATAAATGAATATGTTTAATGCTGTCCAAAGAGTTGGCCAAAGAGAAGGAAATCCATATTCAACTTGAGAAAAAGATCATTATCATTTTATGTCAAAAGGAAATAGAAGTAGTGTCCAAAAGCAGCTATGGATCACAATCATCATCATCAACAATTTTGAACATAGGGATAAATAACTAAGGTGAGCCAGGGTGGTAGTCAGAGAGTCAACCTTGCACTCAGGAAGAACATTGGTTCGGGTCATGCCTTGGATACAAGGTAAGTGACCATGCACAAGTTAAGTGACTGATCATAGGATCAGCCAACTCTCTCAGACTACACCTTATAGATATGTTGACCTGATAGGAGCTCCTTGAATTGATTAAAAACACAGGATTAGTTCAATAACAATAATAACAAACAGCTACCAAAAACAAAACAAAACAGGACAAGACAAAAAACCTACAATTGTGCCGAGGTAGAAATGGCAAAATTCTCCTAGTTTATTTTCCTGATTTACTTATTTTGAAGCATCCCCCAAAATCATAATGCTCAACCCCCCAACATATATTTTATGTAACAGAGTTTTGTTTATATTTATATAACAGCTTCTTCCTGGGGAGAATGAGATGGTGTACAGACATGTTCTCATTCATCCTCATGACATCCCAGAGCGACAAGTAATAAGTACAATTATCTACATTTTGCAGCCTGGTTTGTTAGAGAGAGGTGAATTAATTTGCCGAAGGTCACCTAGCCTCTATCTGCCAGCATCCAGCCCTGTGCTTCACAGAGGTAGTCCTTAGTATAAAACAATATCAGAAAATGAACAAAGAGAAAATATGTACTTACACATGAGAAGGCAAAAACAAAATTATTTCACTCTGAATTAAAAATCAATGTAGGATATAGGGGGAGGTGCTGTATAACATAACAGAAGAAATTCAGGCCTCTATCTACAAGTATGACTTTTTATTAGAACATAAAATGTTACCCAGTGTAGAAAGCATCCAATCTACCTAGTTTAAATGAATATTAGACATGCATTAAAATAGAGAGAGAGAGAGAGAGAGAGAGAGAGAGAGAGAGAGAGAGAGAGAGAGAGAGAGAGAGAGTGTGTCTCAATAAACTGGTGAAGGAGAAACTAGTTTTGTACACTGGGATTCTGGGAAAGAGTTCAGGACTTCAGATTTTCTTTCACTGACAAGTTTCTGTATCTCTGAGCTCATTCTGTCTTACTCTGTGAAGTCAGAATATTGAACTATAAGAACATATACTGCAAATGACATCAAGTATGAGCAGTATCTCACAAAAAAAGTATATGGGGAGATAAAGAAGGAGCAACAATACAAACTGACATAATTTACCTAGTTGATAGAAACACGCTAAAGCCCTGCTGGCACAGTGGGCATTAGACATCTCTTCATTAGAGTCAAAGACTATGAAATCATAGTTCACATAGACAGGATGGAGAACTGCTTTTGGAAAACACGGCACTTTGTATGCCAAAGAATGGGGAAAATGACAGGGATTGCTGATGTTTTCTTCTATCTGATAATATTGGGAACTGACTGATTTACATTTAGAAAGAATGAATTTTTACATACATCTAATTCAACTATACTCATGCTATTTTTGTGGTGATTTTATGTAAGTGGAGGAAAATCATAAAGAAGCAAAATTACCATTTCACTGCAAGGCAAGCGAGCTCTTGGGAGGATAAAATTTTTTTGTTGTTGTATTGTTGATTTTAGTAATAATGACAGAAAAATAGAGATTTGTTTGTATTTCAAGTGTGCCATAAGGGATTTTGTAAAAGAAATACGATAAAGACATTAAATGAACACAAATCAAGTTTTCAAAAAGTGTATAATTGTTTTTGGTATGTGGAAAAGCATGGAATCATAACCAAACATTAGCATCAATCAATCAATAAAATATTGTGTTTTTCTGGGGTCCCTAAAATAATTTTACTCAGAAATCACAACAAATGAATTCCTTATTATCTGTACATGGTACTTACACTAATAGGGAAGGTGACATATGTGAAGGCAATGAAGGTTTTGGCAATGTGAATACTTCTCCAAGATACTAAAATGCGCAAAAGTACCTCTAAAGTTTTTAATAATGTTTACAATTTATGGGGAATGGTTTAGAGGGATGGGTTGGACTTGATCAATCATACCTAGTGATTTTTAAGTATCTTCCCATGAACTACCCTGCATATATTTTGCATTTATTTATCCAGGCATATTTTTTAAACAGGAAAATAAAAACTCCTTGAAGGTAAGGATTCTTATTTTTGTCTCTAAATTCTCAGCACCTACAAGGATGCCTGGTATACAGTAGGCAGTTAATAATAGCTATTAGAATAGTATTTCATTGAAGCATTATAGATTAAAATAAATAATTCATAATTTAAAGTTCTATATTAATATTATGATTTTAAGAAACAAGTATACAGCACATCAGCTATATCAACATCTATTGGGTACTTATTTGACATACTTATTTACAAGTTGTACAATCTAGTTCCCCATGGCTTCCCATTAAAGCAAATATAAATTTAACCACAGTTGCTGAATTCATCTATCCAGGAATGCAAATTGTTCCTGACAATTTCAACTCTCAACATGAGTTTTTTTTATGTTGGGTTTGAATTTTATCAAATACTTTTAGTAAATTCACCAAATGAAATTTCTGAGCTGAAGGAAAAAAAAATACAATCTACATTCAACACTTTTTAGAAAACCTCATCCTGGATTTTTAGACTTTTCTTTAACATTCAAAAATGAAATAGCAGCTCATAGATCTAACAATTCCTCTTCCTTTCAAAAAATGTAAGGGGATTTACAGCTTATGAATGAATGCAGCCTGTTTAATATATCTGCAGCCATCTTGGCATTTGTTTTCAAGTCATTTAATTGAAAGTCAGTGTTGAGAACCAAAAAGTCAATTCAATTAAATTCATTGAAGCAACTCTGGGGCACTGTGGTAGGCCCTGTACATTAGCTGCAGGGAATAGAATTGATTTACTTGGGGTATAAATATAGAAAATGTTTAATAAATTCTTTTGAAAGATAATGATAGTTTTTAATCAGCTGATGAAACTGCACAGGTATGTATTCATGCAAAATACTAGCACACAGTTATACCTTATGCTTACAAAAGCTATTTTCTGGGAAGAAAAATGAGAGTATGTTCAAACTAAGTAGAATCATGAAAACGCAAATAAAATTACTTTCATACTTGTAATAAAATAAAACCCAACCAAGCTTTTGTTATTTAAAGTAGCAAATTCTCCTAAATCACTAATAAGTTAAGTTTCTAAACTATTTTTGGTTTCTAAATTAATTCTGAAGATATTTGTGGGATTAGCTCACTGGACTGACAAATATACAATATAATTTACAGAATTTAGAAAAAAATTCTTAATATATCCTTATTATTCTGAATTTTCCCCAAGTCTAAAGAAGTTTTAATAATGGAATTTTTTTCATGTTCCAGATGTGTCTATAGAACGGCTTTAAAAAAAATTAAATTAAAATGAAAAGGTCAAATATTTCTTGTAATTAATTTTATTTAATGTTGGTTAAGAAAAATAAGTAGTATCACCAGGAAATCAAACAAGTGACAAGAATATTGCTAAGCACTTCATTTTCTTTAGTACCTCATACCTAAACATTATATTAGTTATGGTAAGGTATCTTCAATGCTCTTTAAATAGTTATATTAAAATAAGCTGAAGGTCTCTTAACAAGCTGGTCATCAGAGCCTAATTAGCATTTGTATTTCATACTGTTTGTGATATTTTCCTCTGATATGAGTCATGTTACAAAAAATCCAATAGTCATCAAAATAAAACATAAGAAATGTAGCATTTTAAACAATTATGTATACCTAGATGTGATTTCCATGTATATGTGGACACACACTCAGGAGTTTACTCTTCATGTACTTGTTTATTTTTAGCTGTCTCAATAAAACTTTTCTCCTCCCTCTGTTTTACTAAAACATGCCCATCTAGGAAGGAAAACAGATGTAGAAGTATATAACTGCTGCTTGTTTGGGTTTTTTCCCTGTCAAGTAGAATTTATTATCATTGTCACACTATGAGAGAATATAAGTGAAAGAGACAATCAGTCAGGAAGTAATTAGGGTGATACTTTCCCAGCATGGATTTGGAATTCAGGATTTACTTACTACAATTTCATTTGATCAAGTCAAATAAAGATAGACCATGTTCTTTCTTACTCAAACATCTTAGAGTAATTGTAAAAATAAAAGAAATGATGACTTCTGGGAAAGAGGGGGAAAAAAATCACATTTAGTTCTTAAAAACCATAAAAAGAAACATTGCAGAGTGGGAGGTCAAACAAAGAAAAAATAACCCATATGTTATTTTTCTCCTCTATGCCACTCACAACATATTACTAATCATAAACATCAATATTTATTAGTTTGATTTTGAATTTCCCACAAAGCGTCTGTCATTCCAAGTTTATAAAAACACATTAAGTAATAATTTCTTAGATTATTTGGCCTCAAATAATTATCCTTTAAGCTAAATTGTTCTGATAAGAAACTGACATACAACATTCACACAGACCACAGAAATAGTTGTGTTCAATATTCTAGAAAATTAATGTGAAAGTAAATCATGTTAAATATATCTTATATGGTATTAGTTTGCCTCTAATGCAACATGTGTATATATAAAGATGTATATATATATGCATGTGCATTCATACATAGTTATACTCAGAGACACTGTTTACAAAGCATTTTTCAAAAGTAATTGTCAGCTCATTAAAATCTTAGAGATTGACTATTATAATTTTCTTTCTATGTAAGCCATTAATCTGTTTTTATATAAGCTATAATGATATTTTCAATAGCAGAACACTTATAATGATTTCTAATACTTTATTCAAATAAATCAGGATAAAAATAAATCTACAGAACATTTTAAAAATCTTTAATAAAACATTTTTAATAAAACAAAATTTACTTTAGTGAAAGTATTGCTTTTTTTTTTAAACAAAAAGTCAACCACTACACTTCTAATAATACCTAGAAATCTTTTAAATGACAGTTGTGAGATACTATTACCATTAAAAACAACATATAAAAGCTTTTGAACATGCGACAAATTAAATCTATTATACAAATAGCGCCTAGACTCCCATACAAAACATCTGCCAGTCATTTTAAGAGTTCACTGCACCAACATACAAACACGGCACTAAAGCCTAACTCAAGATTTAAGCATAAATAAAAATAGGCTATTGTAAAGTTTCCATCACTTGTAAAAATGCACAACAACAAGAATAAAATGGATTTACTGAAAACAAGTTTCTCTCCTAATTAACCTCCCTGAGAAACTAGTCTTTTTTGGATTCACAAGATAGCTCAAAACAGCAACAAGTAGCAAAAGTAAAAGTTTCTTCCAGTCTCACTGATCATCCAGAAACAAGGAATCCCATTTGAGGAAAGCAAAGGTGTAAATGGAATATGTCCTGGGTACATAAGCCCTCAGAAGGCATACTGCAAAATCCACCTTTGGAAACACTGAATTAGGCTCTCAACTCAACCTCCTTGCCAAGGCAGTGTAGGAAGGCAGAGATAATCAGAGGGCTGCCTTCTGTCAGGGCACTGGGATGTGCCGTCCACCAGTGATCGCTGTACCCACCAGCCCAGAATAAAGTGCCCATTGTCTCAGCACTGTACTAATTGTGAAGAAAACAGCCCATGCAGTAAGCATAATAATTATCCAGGCAAACAAGCAAAGGCAATCAAGGCAGAAATGAAAGGGGGGAAATACACTTCAAGACAAAGCAGCCCAAGAATGAAATTAATATTCATAATGGAAGGCTAGCCAGCAGAAGGTGCCTCATTCATGGAATGGCTATTGCATACAAGAGACCATTGTCTACACAACAAAAATCAGTATATGGAGAAAATTTCATGTAGCCCTGTGAACAGAGGAAAAGCTTTTCTCTCCCCAAACTCTGGTACCTAATCCTAGAATTCTGATCCAATAAAGTTGTGAGTTTCCCAGTCAATTTTTTTTTAAAAAGTTGTATTGCAGGGTTTGTTCCCACCCTGGAGTTTATACATCCCTCCGCCCTTCCTCAGCTTTGCAGCTGGACAAATATGAGGAATATAAGATTTAAAAAAACAAAACAAAACACCTTCACATATACATTGTCCCAAGAAGGGGAGGAGGGAATAGAATGAATATGCATAGCCTCATTAACTAAATTTAATTATGCCAAGCGGCATATTAATCAGTGGTTGCTCCAGTTACTGTATTCATTGTAAGGAGAGGTGGATTCCAAATTAAGAAGAAGCGTGGGGGACAATCGAATACTGATTAGGAAGCTGCTCACAATGTGATACAATACACTTTTCTAAATAATTATTCAAGGGGCCTGAATAAAGAAGTAGACTGTTCAGTTTTAAAGACCAACTCAAGAACAATTAAATAGGAGAGCTCTTTCTTCTTGCTCTCTCTGACTGTTCCCACCTCCATATGGTCTCACACCAGTCAGCCTGGTATACACTGTAAAATTTGCATCTTTTCTTTAAAAAGAGAGGAGAGAGAGAGAGAGACAGACACACAGAGAGATCCTCAATAAAAACTCAGAGCTGCCTTTTTAAAAGAAGGCCCATGCTCCCCTCCACAATGGGAGGGAAACCCTATCTAAAGCACTGATGTGGAAAGCTTCCTTGAACTTGAGCCTGAAACTTTTCAGTCGGCGAACTTTATAACACGTGCATTGCAACAATGGAGGAGTTCAAAAAGAAGAGGGAGAAAAAGTTTGGAGGGGGTTGGGGGTGGAAAAAGTTATCACGCCAACTTACCATCCACCAGGTCCTGGCTGACATGTCATAACATAGCTGCCATTTTATGGAGCTGTCCGATGCTTTCCCAGACATTACGCTGTCAGCAACCTTCATCAGATGCAGCTCAATGGAAGATAAGACACCTAATCAGGAAAACATCAGCAGTGGCTTGCTGGGCTACATGTAGGCCAATCCTTATCACACTGCATCATGGGAAAAGCTCCTTTATTAGCAGGAACTCCAATCTCACAGATATAAAGACAAGGATCAGTTCTTCCCCCCCACCCCACTTTTTTTTTTTTTTTTTTTTTTGGTGTGTCTGAAGGGATTGGTGAAACTCGCTAGCGTTCTTTGTGTATCATGTGTACAAGAGTTAAATATCTTGTAAGTGGGCGGCTAACTGCTTTGCTGGGCTATGCAGACTAAAGTTTATTTGCATTCTTCTCTGTTGTATATTGTTTGACATGGTCCATGGTCCGTGCTGAGAAGATGAAGGGGAGGGTGGATAAGGGGGGAGGGAAGGGAGAGAGTGCTGTAATTGCTCAGAATTAATATCTCCCCCAACAAAGACATAACAGTTTCATTGACACAATCGGGGCATGGTTCAGATGTCACTGCGCACACCACACACACACACACACACACACACACACACACACACACACACACACACACACACAGTGGAACACACAGGTAGCAGCTGCAGCTGGATTCAGCTGAGGTTGCCAAAGGCTACAAACTCCATTCTCATAGTGGACATATGGAAACAGTTTAACTCTTTTGAAATCACTGTTTGAGAAGAACTCGGCCATCAGAGAGGATGTCAGCATCAAAAACTGGGATGTGACCATTCAGTTTTTAACACAGGGGATGAAGGGCCTGATGTCTGTCCTTCCCAAAGATGGCCTATAGGTATTGTCTTCATCTGGGAAAGACTGGAGAAAGAGGAAGGGGTTGTGGGGATAATATTCTTATCCAAATTTAGGCACTCATCTATCCAGCCTACTACTCTCTGAAAAGGATGCATGCTTTTCTTCAGCTTTGATTGGCTCAATTTCCTATTGAGTTTTCACACGATTCTGGCAACAAGAACACAGAATACAGACACAAATATTTATCAATGATAGCACTTAGTACTGAATACATTTTTTCTGAGTACTTGTAAATCTTAAATATTTCAGCTAATATCTTAAATGCCCTCAGATAAACTATTATAACTAAACATTCTGAAATTTAGCCTTTGAAATACTATGGGAAACAACGTCTCAATTTTGTAAAAATTCCCCTCTCCCACCAAATAGAATATCCAGTAAATCCCTTTGAACATGATTTTATATCTTCCTTATGTTTCCCTTGATGCAGCTATTACAACTGAGGATTTACTATCAATGACATTTAAAAAAAACTATATTTTCAATTCGTCTATCATCTTTGGAAATTGTTTTGGAATTTAAGGTTTGTAATGTTAACATGATTTTTCTCCAAAACTCAAGCTTTAATTTGATTTGTTATATTGTCACAGAATGTTTAGAACACAAAGAGATTGTAAAAATCAATTGTCTAATCCCATTTAATAGAGGAGTTCTAAAGGCCCTAAAGAATGAAAATTTTTAAATTGCATTATCTAGTTTTTATTTCTGATATCCACTGAAAATTCTGTTTTTCCACTGCACGTTGGAATTTAAATATTTCCAGTGCCTTTCAGAATTCTTTTCACTTTTATAAGTTATATTAAAGAAATGTAGCTGCAGCTGAAGACATTTCTTGAAAGTACTTTATTTTCAATTTGGTTCAAATATGAGCAAAGTTTTCAGAGCAAGTTTTAAACATTGCTTGATTGCTACAATGGTAGCTTAAGAACCAACCATTTTCCAAATCAATCCATACTTTCAGTATGCTTTCCTGAACAATTGTTTTCCCTTTTAATTTTTGCTGTTCTACATTCATTTTGTGGCAATTTTCTGTCTGTTGAGGAAATTTGGAAAGCCTGGAGTTTTCAGACCTACTCTTCCATGTTCCCAGATTCCTATTCTAAGTACTTACAAATCTTAAATGATTCAGCTGACATTTTTAACTGACAGAGAGATGACATTACTGATAACCAACTTAGACTTTAAGAGGACATTTGATTTTTCTCTTTTCTTATTTATCATTTGTTATTGTATTCTGAAGGAGAGAGAGGGTGGTATAATAGATATAGAGCAAGCCTTAGACACAGGACACAAGCCCTGCCTCTGACACATACTAACCAGACTTCAGATCTTCCTGATAAAGACTATTACATAATACTACAATGCCTCTCAATGTGACCACATGGTAATATCTCATTGCTCTAGGCAGCTCTCTTAGATACAAATTTGGAAACTTTATCAGCATGAAGAATTGCCCACAGTGATGAAATCACAGATGTGGAGGACAAGAAAAAATTATTTTGCAAAGTATTCCTTAAGGTACTGCCTTAAAAAAAAAAAAAAAAAACTGTCAGATCAGAGAAGCAAAAGAGACTTGAAAGTCCTTCTTGAAAGTGCCATTCAATGTTCCTGTCATTTTTTGACAGCAGTGCTGGCTGGGTACTCTCATGGTTTGAAGTTGTATGATATACCTCTGCTTGCTTGTCTGAAGGATCAACAGGAACTGCGATCTTTTTATTTTGTTTTGCAGGGACTCACTTGAAAGGCTTATCTCTGGGGAATGAAAAAAATGGGAAAAGAGACACCCTGAGAGATCCCTTCTGTCAACAAATGACCAAATTCATTATCCAGGTAATCCCACAAGGTTAAAAACAGATCCAGTTTCCAATGCATTTGCTATCTGTCCATCAAGAAAACTACAACATAAACTACTTTTTAGCAAGAGAGTTAAGAGTGTGAAGACATTTATTTGAGAGGCAGAGGAAAGAAGCTGGTGCCTGACTATGCCAAACAATGTACTTACAAGGTGTCAAGGAAGAGAAGGGACCAATTTGAGGCTGTATGTGTGAGAATATAACAAGCTAACCCCAACTTAAAAGCGTGTCACCAATTCTTTTAATAAAGATGGCAATTAGCAAGCCCAACACACAGGTGTATACCCTGGGATTGTCAGGTTGTCGCTGTAACTACAGGAATACTTGTTTGGAGTAATGAAAGGTAGATGCTGACAGTAATGAAACAACAACAAGAAAAGAGAAGGAAGGAAAAACAAATCTAAGACAGAAACACCACAGATATACCAAATTGTGGAGTATTGGGGATCAAAAAAGAGATCTGTGAATATTTAGCAGCATAATAAGCAACTCTGGCTCTTGAAATCATAGAATTGGATTCAAATTCTGACTACTTATTGACTGCTTGATCTTAGCTAAGTCAATTCTCCTTTCTAAGTCTTGCTTCCTTGAGCTGTATAATAAGGGGGTTGATCAGATGGCTCCAAAGATCCTTTCCAGATAAAAATCCTATGGAGTTATGAACTATGCTTTAGTCAAGCAAATGTCTTGTCCAGGCTTTGTTAATGGTTTGGAAGGGACACAGTCTTGATGAAGGGCAAATCTCTTATTAGCAATTTCTAAGTGGGAGGGAAAACACTGATTTGCCAATATGGGACATTCTCACCAGGTAATTGCTCTGTCTGGGAGGTAGGGTGTTGTGGGAACAATTGGCATACATGTCAATTAAAATTGACCCACATGACAGGTTGAGACCCCCAAATTAATCTAATCAACTTCTATAACAAAGCAACAAGCCTAGATGATCAATGGATATAATCTAACTTGACATTTTAAAAGCTTTTTTTATTGTCTGACACATTCAGTAAATGGGGAAAATGAATACCCATACAAGCATTAACTAACTGTGAACTTAGACAAGTCAAGAAAACATTTGAGCCTTTAATTTTGACAGCTGTAAAATAAAAACAAGGGACTTAGATGAATTTTAATCTCTTTTGATAGTCTATGATCCCAAGTATAATGTGAATGAACAAATAAATCAATTTTAAAGCATGATCAAATAATATAACAAATACTGAGTTTCTGTTTTATGGAAGGCACTATAACAGGTATGCTGGAAAAAGATAGAGATAGTGTGTGAGAGAGGCAAAGAGACAGAGACAGAGAGAAAGGAGAAACAGAGAGAGACAGAGAGGCAATGACAGTCAGAGAGACAGAGACAGAGAAAGACAGAGAGAGATAGAGACAGAGAGAAGAGAGACAGAGACAGAGACAGAGACAAGAGAAAGAGACAGAGACAGAGAGACAAAGAACAATCCCTACTTACAAGGAGTTTAAAAATCTAATAGGGAGGATCAAGCCAGTATATATGTATGGTGTGTAGAACAGAGTGATCATAATAAATGTTTGTTGACTAAAGGAGAAGTAACTATTATTATCACAAATGATATAGGGCTTACAAAGTATTTTGCATGTATCATTTCACCAGAGCCTCAAGAAACTTTGTAAAGTAAGTACTATAATACTCATTACAGGCAGAAGAGAAAATTGACAACACATTGTATCAGAAAAGCAATTTGAATCCAGGTTTTCCTGAGTGACTAGAAGTTCAGTGCTCAAACCACTACACCTTACTCTAAAGCTGGTAAAACTTAAAACTACACCTGGTTTAAGAGAAGGTACAATATAATAACATAAGTATATAGTAGTATGTGATAGCCTACAGAGATTACTTCCAAGTAAGGGAAGAGAAGTAGAAGTGAGAAAGTGTTATAGAAGAAGAAGCATTTGACCTGGGCATGTGACATTTAAGCTGGTTCAAGGGCATTAAGCTGAAAGGAGGAATTACCAGGACCTTAGAAAAAACAGATGATAATGATACCGGAAATTTAAAAACACCTTAAATTAGCTCATTTAAGCCCCACAACTCTACTGTGAAAGAAGATACTTCCTCTATTTTTAACCTCATCTTACATATAACCAAACGAGCTCAAAGAGTTTGACTTGTCCTTAGTAACTTGGCTAGTATATGTCAGACATGGTTCAAACCTAGATTTAGCATTATGCTGATATTACAAAGTAGATAAATAATATCCTGACCACCGGCATGGGAAAAACCTACAACAGTGAGAAGTTAAAAAGAAAGACACATATATATTGAAGTGTGTACTTATTGTCCAATAATCACTAGGAATGATCAAAACCTTATCAGAGTGTTATGTTCTTGAATTAAGAACTATTGAAAGATGTGGAAGACCTAGAGAGATTTCAGAAGATAGCCATGAAGATACTAAAGGACTGGAATATAAAACACATAAGTCAAAACAAAAGAAAGTAGGATTATTTAATCTGCAAAAGAAATGGCTAGAGGAAAATTTTCTTGCAGTTTTCCACTGTATGAACTTTCCATTCAAGTCCTTCTGTCTCTCTTCAGTTGTGTCCAAAAGGGAACGTGGCATTTTAGTAAAACTCTTTCCAATCCTGAGAATACTGGAAAGCTCCTTTACACCTTCAATAGGCAATCTTTCACATCTTCATTGATCTCTCCTCCTACTGAAAAAATGCTCTCTTCTTCTAGTAAAAGATGGGATGAAAATTGAGTCTTAAGGGAAGCCAATAGGTAGAATTGGGAAGGGCCAATAGTTCAGGCATGGGGGATAGCCAAAGAAATTATCTAGAGCCAAGAGATGGAGTGTTTTGAGAATTGGAGTGTTTTGAGAGGTAGAGTATCTTATTTGTGCAAAAGCCATAATGACAGTGTTTCTGAGTTGAAGGGAAGTGTCCAAGAAAAAAGTATGAGAAAACTAGAAAAGGGGGCTAGGTTATGAAATGCTTTGAATGCCAAAAAGAGGATTTAGTATTTGATCCTGGAGCTAATAGGAAACTACTAGAATTGGAGGTGGGTGACATGATTAGATCTGTGCTTTAGGAAAATCATTTTAGGAGTTGAATGAAGGATACACTGAAGTGGGGAGAAACTAGAGACAAGCAAATCTATGAGCAGCTGTTATAATAATCCAGATGTGAAGGGATGAGAGCCTGCATAAGAGTAGTGCCAGTGTCAGAGGAGTGAAGGGTGCACAAAGAAATGTTGCAAGGAATTCAACAGATCTTGGCAATAGATTGTCTGGGGTGAGAGATAGTGAGGAGTCTAGGAAATTCCTAGGCTTCAAGCCTAAGAAGCTAGGAAGGTTATGTTATCCTCTACAGTAATAAGGAAGGTAGGAATGGGGAAGAATTTAAAGGAAAAGATAATGAGTATAGTTTTGCACTTGTTGGGTTTAAGATGTCTCCTGGAATCCATTTCAAGATTTTGTCTGCATTTCTCCTTTGGAACCATGACATCTCTGAAATCCCACCACACATTTTCATAAATCCAGCTCTGAATGGGTCACTTCTTTAGTTGGAACAAATGAAAGGGAGACAAGGGCTTCCTAGAGGTCTTGAGGTTTGTAGTATATGGGCTTAACAGAATGATTGTCTAATTTCAACATCAAGGTGAGATTACAGAAGCAAGTTTGAAGACTGAAGGCGTTGGAGAAAGGTGAAGATAGCTGGTGAAGAAACTTAAGAGAAGCAAACTGGAATAAAAAGTAATTGTACATTCCCAGTGAGGTCAGATGCATTGTCCATTCATGGAGTGGGCAGCAGCAGCCAGAGGAAAAGATGGACCCTAATTTTAGCACTCTTCCTGTTGTCTTCTTATTCCTCCCAAATGCTCCTTCCCCCCCTTCCTGTCCAAACAGAGTGAAAGATAGTGTTTCATTTTTAAGCTACTTTTGGTGTTCAGTGGTAATTTTGACAAAAAAAAATAACTCTTTACTCTGTCTTTAACTTGCAGAGTATAATTAGCTTAAACTCTCCCATTATGGCTTGGTGGCTTAGGGCCACTTAAGGGCAATAATGAGCTGATATAGGGTTCTTGTTGTTGTTTGTAGCAACCCTTAGTGAGTATTCTCACTCATATACTCTTTAATGCATTTCAGTACACTATGTGGAGACTTGTTAGGCTGCACCCACACTTTGCTTTTTTCCTAGTATTTATTTAAGGTTCATAAAATATTTTATGAATGTCTCATTTTATCCTCACAACTTCCTTAGGAAATAGCTATCGTTATTATTTCTGTTTTACATATTTAAAAAAAATGAGACAGTGATTTGTGATTTGAGAAAGAGAAGTGACTAGTAAATGGCCCAGGCTGGAACTGATTTCAAATCTTCCTGACTTTATGTTCATAACTCTAGCTTCTACATCTAGAAAAGGACAGTAGAACAATGATCCCCCAATGGATCAAAAATCAGTCCTCCAAAGCAGAACAAGGAAGTGATGCAATCATAGATGTTTCAATTTCTTGAGCAAAATTGCAAGGAATGAAATTCAGGATGGTTCTATAGAAGGTTGTCTCCCTGGATTTAAGTCAAGCTTCAGTTTGTTCTTCAGTTGTTTCAATCCTATCTGATTCTTTGTGACCCCATTTGGGATTTTCTTGGGAAAGATACTGAAGTGGATCGCCATTCTCTTGTCTAGGTTATTTGACATATGAGTGAATTGAAGCAAACAAGGTTCAGTGACTTGCCCAGACTGCCAAAGCCTGTGAGTGTCTGATGTCCTATTTGAACTTAGGAAGATATCTTCTTAACTTCAGGCCTAACACTCTATTCATTGCACCAACTAGTTGCCCCTAATTCCTACAAAGTTTCCTAGGTGGAACACCTGAATTTATTAGCATTTAGAACATTAGGGAATCTCAGAGGTACTAAAGAAGCCCAGGTTTTTACAACAGGTACACAGTCTTACTAGGGCATATCTAATTGGTTTCCTATCTCTGAGGTCACTGTCCTGGAGGAACCAATTAACAAGGCTGCATGGGAGACTAAAGTTTCTAATATGAAAGGTTCTTTGCTGATCTAGTACCCTCTCTCACAAATGAGTGGCACAGCAATCACAAACCAGAAATCCAACGAAGTTGGAAATACAGCTCTGTTAAGCTTGTATGCAGAACAGATGAATCCAACTTATGTACCTTGAAACATTCTTGCTAGAATTATTGCCTTTACCTCTTATCATTGAGCCAACCAAAATAGTAAATGATAATCACTGATTATAGGCAATTTACCTTCTTTATCTGGCAACAGACAGAACAGGACTAGAGGCCATCTGGAATTTCTTCTGCCAAAAAGTCTGGACTGTACCAATGCTTTGGCATTCATGATATTTGCCAATCAACAGGCACTCCCTTACCATCTTAAAAAATAGTTTCCAAACAATTTGCTTCAAATGGTCCCTGGTCACTGGCTCTATTATGACGATACTAAAATGACCTCCCTCTCCATTCACCTGTCACTGTGATTGCTCTGTACTCATAACCTTTCATATCGTTAAGACAAAAGGCCATCTTTGATACAGCTGGCAGAACCTTTAACTGCCCAAACAAGGATTACAGAGCACTTAAAGGAACAGAATGGTCTTGTTTTTGGACTTGGAGATGGGCTGATAATGTTCAGACCTCAAACTTTTCTTGGAATTTCCTGACAAGAAATTTGCCTGAAATCAGAGACAGAGTCTTAGCTTTCCTTACAGTATATGATTTAGAAATCTGAGACAAAGTACAAAAATCAAAGTTCATTCCTTCTTGCAGTTTATGAATTGCAATTACTTTTTCTTTAGTATAATGGATATAAGCTTTCAGAAAATATAACAATCAGAAGATATCTTTTCAACTGTTCCCATCTCAACAGTAATGAAGATAATGCATAAAATCTTTTAAAATAAATTACTTGGTCAGAGGCCCTCAGTATATGTGGTGGTGACTGCCTTTAAAATTGTGAGAAGAAAAATAACGAAGGAAGCAAAGAGAAAAGCAGCATTGTCTGCAAAGTAGTGACATATTTTAATGTACCCCTTTGCAAAGGAGAAAGTTCTGCCAAAAGACAGAAATTCTCTGCAAATAATATTGGAAAACATTTTGACAGGCATTGGGCAAGTACAACATATTAATAACAAAGATACTGTAAAATTCCAAAGGCTCTGATTGAAGCAGGTGATAGACGGCTACTCAGTAACTTGCTGAAGAACAGTTCTTATGAAAGAACAATGGCAGAGACTGATCTCATAATTACTATGTCAAGCTCTTCTATTGCCAGATTCCTTAAGGTAGAGCCATATATAAAGTGAAGAAAATTTTCTTAGCTAGAAAATCTGGGACTGTATCATGAAATTTGTGGCATCTGTCTGTCAATAAGTGTTGTCTGGTCTCATAGGATTATTAAAGTTAGGAGATATGTTAGAGATCATGTAGGCAGCTGTCTGCATCTCATGGATGAGAAAATTGAGGCTGAGAGTGAAAGAAGAAGGGACATGACTAATATCACAAAGGATGCTAGAGATATAGCCAGGATTAAACAGGGTTTTTGATTTTCCATCCATAAAATCCTACTCTTATGCCAGCTCTTATTGTTCAAATGTGGTGTTTGCATAGAATTAATATATCAATTTGATACAGCAAATATAAAACATAAAATAAAGCTAGAAGAAATAATATAAAGGAGAAAATGTTATGTCTTGCAGTTGAAACAACTTAACCCTGACCTATTCCAAGAGTTGTTGCTAAAAATATGAGTAAAGGATGGAAGAAAATAGATGTAGACTATGTTGACTTTAGCTGTGTGACCCTGAGCAAGACACTTAACTCTGTGTGCCTCAATTTCTTTATCTGTCAAATGAACTAGAGAAAGAAATGGGAAACCATTCTGTTTTGTTTGCCAAAACAAAAACAAAAATAACTCTTTAAATGGGATGATGAAAAATCAGATGACTGAAAATGGCTGAACAAAAATAATAATTCTTTAAAAATGTTTAATAAGTCAATTACCATAAGACAATGACCAAAAGAGAACAGGAAAAAAAAGTGAACGTAGTATATACTAATTTATATTCAATCTCCATAGTTTTGTTTTGTTTTTGTTCCTGAATGCAGATGGCATTTTCTGTCCAAAGTCTATTGGGATTGCATTTCTCTTATATTTTTATATGTATGTATATACATATATGTATGTATATATACGTATGTATATATATGTATGTATATACATATATGTATGTATATATACGTATGTATATATATGTATGTATATATATTATACACACACACATATATATATATATATACATATATAGTGATTGAGAGTATTTTTATATGACTTTAGATGACTTTAATTTCATCATCTGAAAATTGTCTATTCATATCCTTTGAGCATTTACCAATTGGGAAGTGATTTGCATTGCTATAAATTTGACATAGTTCTTTATATATTTTAGAAATGAGACATTTACCAGAAACACTAGCCAGTCTAAAGATTTTTCCCAGCTCGGTACTTCCCTTTTAATCTTGTTTCTGCTGGTTTCGTTTGTGCAAACCTTTTTAATTTAATGTAATCCAAGTTGTCCATTTTGCATTTCATAATGCTCTCCGGTTCTTCCTTTCTAAAAGATTTGATAGGTAAATAATTCCTTACTATCCTAATCTGTTTATGGTATCATCCTTAATACCCAAATCATGCACCAGAACACAATCTCAAAACAAAAATACTGTAAGCTACTAGACAAAAACAATTCAGATATCAAAAAACAATAGCCAGGATTATTTAAGATCTGGTACTTTCTTCAATAAAGCATCAGATGTTCTGGAATGCCATATTCTAGGAAAGATCTAGGATGACAATCAAGAATTAACTACCTCGTGAGACTCAGCATCATCTTTCAGAGGTGTTGAATCTTGAAAAAATAAGAGACTTTCAATCATTTCTATCGAAAAAAACCAGAACTAAACAAAAGTTTTAATCTACAAATACAGGACTCAAAAGAAGCAAAGAAATGTAGACAGGAGAAAATACATTATTTAAAGGTGAAACTGTTTAAATTCCTAGACGGAAAAATGATATCTATAACTTTAGAGAACTGTATCTGTTATTGAGACAGAGTGGGGCATCATGTGGATGAAAAGAGTATGGTTATGAATGGACTCTGATGTGATGATATCAAAGAAAAGGGGTAGGAAAAGGTCTTTATTGGAAAGAGAGGAAAGGGAAGGTATAATGGAACAAATTAGATCACATGAAGAGGCACAAAAACCTATTATAATTGTTTTCCTTTTCCAAGCTGCTGACTCTCTCTTGCATAGCCTCTCAATTCTTTTCTCATTTTTTTTTTCTTCTACCTCTCGTATTTGTCTTTTAAAGTCTTTTAATGAAACTTCCAAGAAGCCTCTTATGGCTTAAGACCAAATCATATGTCTCTTTGAGGTTTCCTCTGTGGACATTTTGTCCTCATCTGAGTTGGTACTTTGTTCTTCCCTGTCACCATAGTAATTTTCTATAGTCAAGGTTCTCTTCTGTTTCTTGCTCATTTTCTTTCTTTTTCTTTTGGTATTTCCTCTTTTAAAATTTTTATAGTCGAGCTCTGCTCCTGTGGTAAAGGGGGCACTGTCCTAAACTTCCTGTGCAACTCTGAGCCTTGGCTTTGAGTACAGGGGCCCCTTGTGTTTGCATGGGGTAGCTTTGCTAACTTTTTTCAGGAAACAGCCTGCTTTCCCAAAGTTTGTCTTCTGAGCTGAAACTGGAGGCTGCCCCACTGATCTGCTCCTCTACTGAGTCAGGACCAAAGGTCTCAGTTGCTGGTTTGCTGTGATTAAGACTCTCTCAGCAGCTTTCCCAGACTCTCTCTCTGAGCTGGGCTAAATACCCTTTTCACTCCAGTGAGACCTTTCTTGAAGTTTTTTTCAATCTATCTTGAACTGGAGAGTAGCTTCATTCCATCAGACTCTAGTCAGAGTCCTGATTTCATGTCATTTTCAAGGAAAACTGGGAGAGTGCTAGCAGCTTCCTGGTTTTACTCTGCCATCTTGAGTCTCATAAGTGATACTCATACTTGTATTTTAACATCACAGAAATAGATGTTCTTTTTGAGGAAAGAAAAAGCCACTAAAGAGAAGGAAGACAGAGAAAAAACTAGATTAGAACATGTTTTATAATGTGATAAAATTGACAAGATGTTGAAGAATTGATTCAAAGGATTAATTAAAATTCAAAAATTATTACTCATAAAGGAGAGTAAATCTGTCAAAGGCATGAGAGGAAAAGTCTCAGACCTTATCAATACAAGTCAACTGAGAAAACATCAACATTTATTATCAATACATTTATTTTACCATATATGTAAAATTCTGAAAATCATCTATGCTTATATTGAGAAGATTCTTGAAATATAAGAAACAGAATGTCTTTCAAAAGCAATATTATATAGAAGATCATATCTCAGCTGTCACAGAATTGACTAAAAGATGTAGAAAATATGACTTAGAGAATCATAGTGTGTTATTATTTGTTGGTTATAAAAATAATTTAATTTGGCAGGCCAAAATACTCTCAAAAAGATGTCTCAACCTGTATATAAAATTATTCAGGATTTCTTAAAATGCTCCTAGTCTTTCCATCTGCCCTGTTGCTGAGTTTTCTTTCATGTATTGTCTGTTTTAATTAGAAGATGAGCTTCTGCAGCCCAAGGTTTATCTAGTTCATTCATTCATTCACTTATTCTCTGGATTTTAGAAGAAAGAACATTGGTCATGGAGTCCTTGGAGCATAGTTTCCTCATTTGTGGAAAAATGGTGTTGAACTCCGTTTCTAAACTCTCTTTTTTTCAAAATTCTATTATCTCATGATCCTGACAAAGAAAATTTTAGCTCCATATTAGCTCTTTGGCATGTGGGAAATTGAGAGCCCACATATTGGAAAGAAACAAAAAATGTAGAATATTTCAAATTTCCTCTCTTACCTGAATGATTCACACATTTAAACCAACCTTGCCTTCAATTTTCTTTGCCTTTTCCCCATGGATATGAAATCAAGTATACATCATAGGGAATATTGTCAATAGCAGGGAAGAAGTTTTCATATTCTCTTAACAAAAGTACTTAGGCACAAAAGTTATTGAAAGGTTTAAAGCCTGTGGCTTCATATGGTCTACTTAGAAAGATTTAATATAAGCATAATAAAATATTCTAATTAATGACTAGATTATTGATACGAGGTCAGACTCTGACTCATTTCCTAGCACAGATTTGTAAAAAAAAAATCCTCCAAATGAATTCCTCTGTTTCCTATCTTCTCTGCCCAAAATTCACTTCAATAACCTTTAAGCTTCACCTCCAGCTGAGACATAAATCCAAGGGTATAATCAAATCAATTTCTTCCTTAAAAGCTTTTTTAAAAAGCTTAAAAAACGTGGACTTCAGAATTTACAAATGAACTGAAATGGACATGCTTTTAAGAAAGATGGCTTCTAAGAAGATACTCAGAATCCCTATGGAAATGGGGAAATGGGAAGTTTGTACTCTTATAGTTAGCTTTATGATAGAAAATTTTCAAAAATAAAGGAATGTCTTTAACATTTTCCCCAATAAGTTCATTATTTCAATAATGGGCTATTATTTTTTCAATAAACTATAAAATAGAGAAGGATAAGGCTATCCTATCTTAATATTCTTCAATGTTGGAGAATTATCTATTATTTTGTGCAAATCAGTTTACAACACCCAGCTCTGACATCAGAGGATTTTGATTTAAATCTTATCCCTGCTGTATGCTGGGTGACCTTAGGCAAGTCACTAAATGTTTGAAAGCCTCAGTAACCTTAATTATAAAATGAAGAGGTTGAATTAAATAGCTCATAAAGTCCCTTAACCCTCTAGATTTATGATTTAATGACCCAATGCTTTATCATGTTGGGGGGAAAAACAGAAGATGTTCCATTTCTTAAACTGTGACATAGTTCACACTTTCTGTCCTAGCATTATACCATGTTGATAAAAGAGAAGTTCTTACAAGGATAGAGTAAAAATGAAAGCTGTTGAGAGAATGTCAGTAGATGAATACTTTTTTTAGCAGCAAGCACTAAATTTTAAAAAATGATAATAAAATATTTCCTGATCCTGTGTTTCCATCCATTAAATTCATTCTAAATGGGACCTGTGATCTAATCAATTTGGATGTTCCCTCCAGTCAGTGTGATTATCATTTTATGAGATTTGTTTTAATTTTCTAAATAAATGGTATGTCTTTTAAATTACAAAATAGCAAGTCATATTTAAGATTTACAAAATGTTTTAACCATAACAACTCAGCTAAGTAAAGAGTTCAGGCATTATGATTCCCATTTTACAGATGAGAAAAGTGAGAAGTGAAGTATCTTACTCATAGCCACATAACTAGAAAAGTTAGAAAGTTATTAATGGTGGGATACTTCCTTACATCACTTCATTTTCAAATAGGTGTGTTATTTTTTAATGCTGTAAAATGAAAGACCAGAACTGCATTATACTAATGATCAGCACAAGCTTGCTGTACCCAAGAAACCATGGATTGAGTAAGACCAGAATTAGAAAACCCTTCCACAAATACTCAATATTGTAACTACTCTAGTGGAAGCTGGCTTGAAGAACATACTCAATTCCTTTTTTCCCCCTTTTTCACCCAAGCATGAAATTCTGAAGACATATAACCAGCTTTCAAATCCTGAATGAGGGTGAGGGGGGGCATAGAAGCTATCACATTACCAGAATGAACTCTACATTTATCAACACCTAGATAACAGCAATTGACTTAATCCATAGTGCCTTCTTCCAAGTACAAGAGCATTACCAAAGTTTTGCCTAGATATTTGGTCAGACACAAATTCTGTTTTTGACTTACGTCCTTGAAATTTCTAATCCTAATCACACAATTAAAAAAAAACACCATGAAAATAAGACATTCCTTCATTTATTTTGTGGATCTGGGACCCAACACTCTACAGACTGCACCCCCTCCTTTGCTATTGAGAGTGGTATTTCAAAATAAAACCTTCCCTCATCTTATCCCCAATCCAAAGGGATGGCGGAGGAGAAAGATAACTCAATACTGCTTTGTTGTACTTTTGTTTTATGTGCTTTGAAGACAACAGACTAATTCTGCAGTGACTTTTAAAAGTTTATAACATAAAATAAATAGGCCTTTTCTCTGACCCAGCTGCTGCTCTGCATTCCATCTTTCTTCCTCCTCCAGTCTTCCTCTGATTTCTCTATCTCGCCCATCATGGATGATCAAGAGTAGAAAGAGAAAGCAGCACACAGTTCACACTACCACCAATGGAAATATCTTCCATTAATATAAAGGCAATGTACAATTTGATTTATTGTGATGGGAATACAGATAGAGGAACCTAAAGCTCTGGTACTAGAAGAAAACTGGCTATTTCTCATCCAAATATGATGAGTAAAAAAAGATTTAGTTTTTTTGTCCCACATCTGCTAGAGCGAGGCAAATTTTGCCTCAGTTTCTTTACCCTTAAAATGAAGAGTTTGGACTAAATGATATCTAATAACTTTTAGGAAGCAGTATGCCATACTGGGAAGAGTGTTGGAACCAGACTCAGGAATACCTAGACTTAAAACCTGTCTCCAACACTTATCTGAATGATCATGAGAAAATCACTTGAACTTGAATCTTATTGCCAAAATGGAAATGATATGAAGACTGAAATGAGATAAAATATGTAACGTCATTGGCAAACTTGAAAGAACTATTTATAGTAGCAATTATTATTAATATTCAGGCATTTTGATACTGGAGTGGCAAGCCATTTTCTTCCAGCTCATTTTGAGGAAACTGAGGCAAACAGGGTTAAATGACTTACAATTATTACTATTTTCTTTTCAGGCTCTAAAATTTATGATCTATGAGCCTAGCTCTTAAACCTATGATGCCTTCAAGATTTTAAATTCTTAAGACTGTATCTTTTTTTTTCCCAGAGTCTAGGACACTGTATTAGGCTTCATGCTTCTGACCTGTCTCTTCCATTTTTGTTTCTGATTACAAAACCTACATATAACCTTAGATCTATTTGCATTCTAAGAAGCTAAATCCACAGTCTCTTATTCATAGATAGAAATATTTGTCAGAGCTTGCCTGGACTTTAGAAATCATTTAGTCCCACCCCTTTGTTTTACTACTAAAGAAATAGAGTTAGAATCTGCCTCAGCTCACACAACCAAGCTGAGAATCAAGTTTAGATGTCCTGATTGCTCCCCCATACTTTTTCCACTATTTTCTTTTTTACAAGGAAAGAAAAATGGTAAGTGTGGGAGAGATTATCTATTCAATAACTACTGACCATGAGCCAGCCTTCTTCCTATGCTTACTCAAGCATTTAATTCATATGATTATCTAATTCAATGCCTTCATTTTAAAGATGTTGAAAGTGATGTCCTGGGCATTCCAGGATCTTTTTCAAGGTCACACAGCTAGTAGATATTAATCTAAGCAGGATTTTAACCTAGACTGATTTCAGAAATTCTTTTCATTATATCATCACACATCCTTGTCTTCACAGAGTTTAACAGTAATTGTATTAGGATAAGATGTACAATCATAGACTTATATAATCAATTTTAAAACAGTATTTAAGAGAACTGCATAAAGTCAGAAGTGAAATTTTAGAGGAAAATGCTGGTGTCAGGAGGAAGAACATCCAGGAAAGCTTCTTGGAGGAGAAGGCATTTGAATTAGATTTCAAAAACTGAATAAGAATTCAACAGTTGAAAAAGGTGGGAGGAGGATGAATATCTCCTGAATGTTTTCAATCTATTTTAACACAGGAAGTCGTGCTCATTTTTAACCTTATTGTTCTGCTCACCTAGGTAACTGTCCATATGCTCTGCAAATTAAGATTTAGAAATGAGAAGAGGGATAAACCAAAAACAAAATACAGAAATCAGGCAAGGTTCTTAAAACATGGGTAGATTTACAACAGAATACAGAACTAAAAAGCTATTTAAAAGTCCTAGTCTTATTATATACAGTATTTGAACACCATTTAAGACCATTACACATAAAACTGATATTAATGAACTTAAATCTGTCTTCACTTTAAGGAAATATTTCAACAATGATTATAATTAAATTCAGTCTTAGCAGATTTTAATTTAATTGCTGGTTAACATCAGTGTGACTCTGTGTATCCAGTCTATAAGTAGCAGAGTATTTGCAGAGTTGTTTTTTTTTTTTAGACAGAGAAGGATTACCCCTTTACTAAGCAGATTTAATAAAAGCCTCTAATCATTCATAATCATAAAGGAAAATATGATGTGGAACACTTTTAAAAAGCTAATCTTCTTGTTTATAAAACCAAATAAGAGTTAGGTAAAAAAAAAGTTATTATTCATGAATTTTCACCCAACCATCCTAAAACTGGGAAAATACTTCAAGGAGGTCATTAATAAAAAGGAAATTCCCATATATTACAAACATTCATGTTAGTATTGTTTATAGTAGCAAAAACTGGAAACAAATTCGGTGCCCATCAATTAGGAAATGGCTTAAAAACACCTGTAATCTACAGACATGATAAAATATAATTTATTCCCTGGGAAATAAACAGGAGGAATTCAGAGAAACATGAGAAGACTCTTATGAAGTGATTCAGAACAAAGATAATAGAACCAAGAGAACAATATAATGACTATAGAAATGTAAACAAAAATATTAAAAATTTTCCTAAGTCACATTAATTATAAAGAATAATTACAGAGAAAGCAAGAAACAAATGTTTCTTCAATGTTTTTGAGAATTTTGGATAGGCAAATACATAAAATGCATCTTGGTCCATCAAAAGTGTGCTGTTTGAGAATGTACAGAAAATTTAGCAACCAAGAGACTAAGATTACGTATTTGCTTATTGTGTGCCTCTTTGTATCCTGAGGTATGTTTAGATTAGTATCTAGAAAACATGACCATCTCCTTAGAGGAAATCAGTTAATCAACAAACATCCATTTACCTACTATGTGAGAGGCAGAGGCAACTGGCAACTCACTGAACAGAGTGCTGGGCCAGGAATCAGGGAGACTTAAGTTCAAAGCCAAGTTTAGGTATTTATTAGCTGTGTAATCCTGTGCGAATCATTTAACCTATGTTTGCCTTAATCCACTGGAGAAGAAAATAACCACTCTACTTTCCTTGCCAAGAAAACCCCATGGACAGTATGATCCACAGCATCACAAAGAATCTAGCATAACTGAACAACACATGTGACAGGCAGTGTACTAAGTACTGAGAATATAAAGAAAGGTAAAAGACAGAGTCTATAGCCTAATGAGAAAAGAGAAGAAAATAAGCACTTATATACTACCTACAAAGTACTGGGCTAAGTTTTTGTTGTTGTTGTTGTTTTATAAATAGATACACAAAATACAAGTATCTGGATCTAAGACAAGTAATGAATTTCCAGTGCTCCAGAGTCACATCTTTAGGATCACCATTAAGAATAATACTTTCAATTTACATAAATAATTGTTTTATGGATTTGCGGGTTTGGGGTTTTTGAAATTTCTTCAAAAGTTCCTGTCCTTTGTAGTCTCCTTTAAATATCTCTCTTCCTCACACACAAAGTCATTTCTTTATTCAGTAAGGTTCAGCTTTCCATGAGTTCTGAGAAGGTAAAAAGATCCTTTGGTAGAAAAAGCTCAGCCTTTAACAGAATGGACAAAGAAAAATGGTCAAAAAGTCTTGTGAGAAATAATGTAAGCCAGAGGGAGGCATATTGGTCAATCTGGGGAAGACCTCAATAATTAGAGTTGTTCAAAGGTGGAATGGGTTGCCTTAATCAATAAAGAGTAGAAGTTATGAAATAAGAGGCTAGATGCCTCCTTATCTAGAATATAAAATATAGGCTTCTGATTTCAGGTATAGATGAATAAAACTAGGTAGCTTCTGAGGCCCTTTTTGACTCAGTTTCTATGACTCTGTGTTCTATATATTTTACCTAAATGAGGAGTTAAGACCTAGATAGGTAAGCTCACTTTTTTTATTTTGTTTTTGTCTGGATCTCTCATTTCACTAGGATGAGGAAAACGTTTAGTAAGGGACTTTCTCTCCCACTGCAGATCCACAATTGTTCTTGTAGTCTTTAGACATGGGTCTGTTTGGATGGCTAAGTGAATTATCCAGAATCAAAAAGCCCATACTTGACAAAGGAAATAATTACTGTCATAATCAGCCATTGTCTCTAAAATCTAAGTATGGCATGAAATTGAAAGTGGTATAGTGGATAGATAATGGGAGTTGAAATTGGGGAGAACTAAGTTCAAATCAATTATATACTATCTATATGAATGTATGACTTTAGGCAAGTCACTTAACCCCTCTGTCTCATTTTCCTTTTCTATAAAAAGGGGATAATAATAGCATCCATATCACAGAATGTTCTGAGGATCAAATGAGTTAACATATATAAAGCACTTTGTAAACCTTAAAGCTCTATGTTTTAAAAAATGCTATTATTATGTCTGTTAATCAGCATTTATTAAGTATTTACTATGTGCCAAGCAGTATTAATTGCTTGGAATACAAATACAGTTCCTGCCCTCAAGGAGTTTCCAGTCTAATGGGAAAGGCAAAATAAAAACAACCATGTATAAAGATAATCACAGGATAAATTGGGGGAAAAGCAAGAGATATAATTTATTCTAATTATCATCATCATCATCATCATCATCATCATCATCATTATCATCTTCAAGGGCTGCTATGAGCTCTCAAGGTCATCCATGGGTAAAACTTGCAGGGACAGTTTCCCTTAGGATGAGGCATAATATGAACAGCTTCATATCTTAGGAGAAAGTTGTAAAAGTCCTATTCTACTTACTAATTAATATAATTAATGATCACTACTTAAGAGGACCTTAACTATTTCCAATTAAAGGACTCCAAATTGAGATCTCCTGGCTCTGAAGCCAGATACAAAGTCATCTTACCTGGAGATGAACTGGAGCTGCAAGCCCTGACTGTAAAATATAAATTCAAGAATATGTATTTGGTTAATTCAATTTTATTTTTACAATGTGCAATATCACATGTGTATATGAGGAGGCAAAAATAGAAAGAAAACACATGTAAATGAATCTCCATCAGGAAATTTAATAAGGCTCAAAAATAATATGGAATAGCTAGTATGTGGAAAAAATTTATAGTAATTTATGGGAGGATGGTTAAAAAAAAACCTCAAACAGATGTGATGCTAACATGTTTTTGCTATATAAAGATGATGAAAATTTGATAGAAATTTAATTCATAAAAAGATCTCATCAGCAGCTTTCTTAAAATGTTCCAAATAGTTGGTGAGACTACCATTTGTCTGTAACTTTAAAGAAAAAAATTTATTCAGGACTGCAAATCATTTCCAACCCAAACATTAGGGCCATGGAAACACATTCTGTAATATAGCTTAGCCACACATGGCCTTATCTTGTAGACAAACAAGCTTCTTCACATCAACAGTTTTCAGTGTTTCCTTATTAAATGCTCCACTTCAAAGCACTGATCACATCTCCTCTAACAGATTACAGTAAAATGATAGAATTCTTTTGTTTCCCATTATTGTTCTTTTGCAAGTTGTTTTCTCTGTAACATATCAGATTAAGATGGATATTTTCTTCCGGAAATTCTCATTAAGTAGTGCACATTTGAAAAGGACAAATCATTTAGTTCATTGGATGCAAGGACCTGGGTCTGCCTTGGTTTTTATAGGTTCTACATTTCACACAAGTTTTTTTTTTTCTTTCAGGTATATTCAGATAGCTTCTAATTATTTAATAATAAATACATGACAATTCATGTTTTAATTTGAGATTTCTTAGAGCTGGAAGATTTCCAAAACAACTAATTCAAAACTCTCATTTTAAAATGAAGAAACTGAGGTCCCGATATTAGTCATTTAGTGGCAGAGCTAGGAGTTACAAGATGCTTTATTTAAAAGTTTCGTTTGTTTTTTTTTAATATTACAACTGTTTCCATATATTCCTTCTATCCAAAAACCCTTTGCTGTTATAAAAAATCAAGCCATCATATATGTCCATGTAATACCACAGTCAGCAGCTGCAATTCCCCATTCTCCAATCTAACCCTTTTTTAAAAATGAGATAATGATGGCTGAAAAAAAAAGGAAAATGGACAAGAGGACAAACGATGATGAAGACTCATTGATCTTGGAAAAGAATACTATATTTAGTGTACCAACAATTAATATTAATTAAAGTCTATAGAAGATAAGTGTGGTAGAAAAAGGTATTAATTTGTTTCTTCCTCACTCTTCATCTTTGACCAACTGTTGGAACCTGTTGATTTTATTCATTATCAGTTCTATCTGTCCTCTTCTCGCCTGTTGTTACAATTTTCCTTTCTTTTCTGGACTACTGTAATGGCATTAGTAACTGTCCTTCCTGCTTTCAGTCGAATCCTCCAATGCATCCTTCATTTTGCTGGGTATATAGTATTCCTAAATTTACCACTTTAATTTTATCTCTTGTAGTCAAATATATTCAGTCGCTCCCCATTGCCTATTGAATAGGTATGTGAGGCCTCTGACCATCTGACTTCAACCTGCTTTTCCATCTTCATCTCACACTATTCTATTTCACATAATCTATGACTTAGATAAAAGTGAACTACTCTTCATTCCTCTTTTTGTCTTCCCCTCTCTATTTTTTTATTTACTACAGCTCTTTTGGCTGTAATGGACTTCTCTAATTATGCCCCCAAATCCCTGTCATATCTTCCTCCTGAAATACCTTCTTTTTTGAAAGTTCAGCTCAAGTATCACACCCCCACTAAGCTTCCCTGAACCTACATCTCTCAATTCAAAGTTATTCTAAGATGATTACTTTTCTCCTTGTGTCACTATTTACATGAAAGCATTTGCCCTAATTTAAATTCTATCAAAATCAGGGTCTGTATCATACATATTTTTGAAGCACCCAAATGCTTTTTACACATAAGAATTTTATAAATGTCAATTAAGAATTGTTTTTTGGCAATCTTTATTATCTCCTGGGATATCTATAGCAGCAGTGGGGAGAAGACCTGAGTTCAAATTTAACCTCACATATACCTGTGTGACCCTGAGAAAGTTAAGTTACCTAATCCTATTGCCTCAATTTTCTCATTTGTAAAAAGTTAGAGAAGGAAACAGCAAATTTCTTTAATATCTTTGTCAAGAAAACCTCAAATAGGGTCACAAAGTCAGACATGATTGAAAAATGTCAGAGCAATAAATCATCTCCCATTTTCAATGAATCTGAGTAGAGAAATACCACCCTTATCCCCCAGCCCCTGCTGCCCCAAGCATACTTTCCAGACTTAGAGAAGAAACACAAGTCAAAATTGAAGCATGGTGTAGTGGGAAAAGCTCTGATTTTGGAGTAATGCCTGAATTTAAGACCTAGACACGACATTTAATAGGTGTAATTTCAACTCATATCAGTTTTTCTCATCTGTAAAATTGGAATAATAAAGGATAAGTGGTATAAACAACCTGTCTCACATGATTAATATGAAGAAAGTGCTTTATGAGCCTTAATAGTATATAAATACTATTAACAGGAACAGCAGCAATGCTAACCATAATAAACAAGATCAGTTATGAAAGTCAAAAAAGGTAGGTGGGAAGATAGTCTACAATCCAGTGGTAATCTTGTAGTATCCAAGACATATATAGGATTCAGTCAGGCTCTTCAAGATATAGTACTATTCCCACATTTTTAGATGAGAACATTGAGATCCAAAATTTAGTGGCTTGTTTCAGCTTACTCAGGCAGTTAAGTAGATCCAGGATGCAAACCTGAGTTTGCTAATTAGTTTGATATTTATATAATGCCTGGCACATAGTGGGTGTTTAATAAATGAATGTTCCTTTCCAATTCGCCTCTGATTCCAAATCTCCTTGCACTTTGGCTTTGCTGGCTTCCTTTAAGGCCTAGATAAAAATCTCACCTTCACAAAGCCTTTCCTCATTCCTTGTAATGCCAGTGCCTTTCCTCTAAGATTAGTTACAATTTATCCCCTATGGATCTTGTTCATATATAGCTTTTTGCATGCTGTTTCCATTAGATTGTGAGCTTCTTGATAACTGGAATCTTTTTTTTTTTTTTTTTGCCTTTCTTTGCATGCACAATGAATGACTGAAAATAGATATTTTATTGACTCTTGTAGCCTTTATCCTAGAATTGCTAATTATTTTTCCCTCTTAAAAAATAATAAGATATGCAACAAGTGAAAATGCTACAAATATAAGTGATGGCCAGTTCCAGGAAGGAGAAAACCATAAAAGGAGGTAGCCTTTCTAATTTATATACACCTTTCTCAGATAAAGTAATATTTGTACAGGGCTGAGCATAGTGCCTGACACATAGTAGGTTCTATAAATGTTTATGCCCTTTCTCTAAGCTTCAGGTTTAAAAGAGCCCAAACCACCCTATGAGTCAATGCAAAGGCCAAAGCAATCACATGCAAAGAGAGCTTTTTTTGGGTCCTTGCTTCCAAGTAAAATAAGTGATAGCCCCTGAATATCTTCCAGGTGAAATTTCATTTCCCAGGAGAGGCTGCTGTTGTTGCTGCCTTTCCAGATACTGCTTCCACTGAGATATCACATCCAGACTTCTATAGAAAGAGACCTCAGTCATCCCTCATTTTTTTGGAATGATGCTCTCACTTCCAAGTGGGAAGCAAGCTGGGGGATCCTTCTTCAAGATATGGGACCTCTGATCTTTTCTCCTTCCCTCCCCACAACCCAAATATGGAGTGCTAAAGAATTAGGGATATAAGTTGGGTTTTTTTGTTTGTTTGTTTGTTTGTTTTTTTTTTGGGGGGGGGGAGGAGGAAGCTAATCCTATTCCATTTTCTTTCCTTGGTGCCTGATGCCTTTCAGGTTACTCCAGTTTATCTCTAATTTTCAGTAAATGGTTTTTTATCCAGGAGATATAAAAACTCTGCCTCCCATTACACATACATTTTCATTTATTAATAATAAGCTAGCATTTATATCACACTTTACATATGATGGGAAAACTGAGGCTAAGTGAGGTAAAATGATTTACCCCAGATCACAGAGCTTATAAGTGTCTAAGGCAGGACTTGAAAGCCAGCATTTATCTACTACATCACCTTGTTACCTGAATTTATTATTCAGGAGTTATACTGCTTTGCACTTTTCAAAGTACACACAGAGTATAAAGTCATGTGAAAGAATCCATCAAAGAGGACGATTTAAAAACCAACTGAATAGCAAGCAAATAATATAATAAATATAATAAATCATGTATAATCAACTGCTTAAAAAGAATTATTTTCTAAAACTAGACTAAGGAAAAAGTCACCAGTTATTCTTACATATCAATTCCTAGAACTAGATTCAGGGACTTTGTGGTGGTTCAGTTGTGTACAATCTGCATGATCCCATTTGGAGTTTTCTTGACAAAAATAAGTTTTTCATTTCCTTCTCCAGCTCATTTTAAAAATGGGGAACTGAGGAAAGCAGGATTAAGTAACTTGCCCAGGGCAATAAATTGAAATTAAAACTCTGGTCTTCTGACTCTAGGGTATTCTATCTACTGTACCATTTAGCTGCCCAGATGCATGAAGAGACCAAAAGAAAGAAAAAAGCTGATGAGAATTTAGGCTATATAATGAGAAAACAAAGCATCCAGGACTAAGAAGGCAATAATACCCTGGCCAAACCATTATTTGCAGTATCTTGTCAGTTCTGGACATCACATTTTAAAAAGTACATTGATGAAATGGAGAGTGTCTAAAAGATGGCAACCAGAAGGATCTTTTGAAGGCTGAGGGGGAATAAGATCCAAAAATGGAAAGATTTTAAGTTCAGCCCCAGAAGGTAGGACAAGATAGTAAGTGGGATTTGATGGGGGGGAAAGGAAAATTTAGGCTCTATAAAAAGACTTTTAAAAATTTAGAGCAATCAAAAAATGAAATGGATTGATTGCCCCAGAGATTAGGATGTATATTAGAGAAATGATTTCTTTTTCAGGTAATGTTGGATTAGTGAGTTACTGAGTTACATTCCATCTTTGAAATTCTGTGATTCTGAGAGCACAGGCAATTTAAAAATAATATTAATAAATAAGTGTTGCATGGTAAATCCAAGGTATCTATTTTATTTTTTAAGCTTATTTTTATAATTTAAAAAATATATTTCTACCCATTTCCCTATGCAATGAGCCACTGACACCAATCACATTCATAGTCACACTTAACTAGCTGTGTGACATTTGACAAATCATTCTCTTTGGGTCTTAATTTCTTCATCTCTAAAGGGCTGAGGGTTCCTTCAAGCTCTATATTTCACAATGGTCTGTGCTTTTGCCAGGTAAGAGAGTTGGACCTGGTTGGCATATGGGGAACATAGAACTCTAATCTTTGATTTTTGTAATGAATATAGTCTAAGAGCAGTGGCTCTAGAGTCAAAGGAACTCAATTAAAATCCCCCCTCCAAGGCTTCTTAACTGTATGAACTTGGGCAAGTCATTTAAGCTCATTGGGCCCCAATTTCATTATCTATTCAATGATGAAGTCTGATTAGATGGCTTCTAAAGTCCCTTCTTTCTTCCTCCTTTTCTTTCTCTCCAGTCTTCTCTCTCTTTTCTACAAATGAATGTATGTGTGTGTGCACATATGTATACAAATATATGTATGTGTGTATAGATATATGCATGTACACATAATACTATGGTATATATATGTATATATATATATATGTAACCATAAATGTATATACATATCCACATATATTCTATGTATATATTATAATATTAAGATCAGTAAGCACAAGAGATATGAAAACATGGAAAGACTATTATAGATAATGAAAAGTACATAATTCAGAAGAATGCTGTTACTATATAGGAGTGAACTGGAATGAATGGATAAAACATTGTATTGGATGGTGACTTACTTAGAGTGAATTGATTGTAAAGTTTTTATGACATTTTATGTATAGAAATTCATTTATTTATGAATAGTTGCAATATAATTGTAATTGTTGTATAATTGGTTGCAGTGACTTTTAATATAGTTTAAAACAATTTGTTAATAAAAACAATATCTCTCCTCCCCCAATTCTCCCAATTTAGCCAAGTGTCTTCCCTGTGCTGTAGAAACAGCAATGGGGAACAGAGGGTGGGGGTGGGGAAGAGCACACAACCCTTTCTGCATACTTGGCCCTGTACATATGCAGGCCAATTTGCATTGTACATTGTTCAGCCCAGCCCAGCCCAGCCTCTCACCACCTGCACTCCCTCTATACCCCACCCTAAGTACTTCTGGGCAGGTGTCTGCCAGAGCTGAGCTGGGTTTTCCTTTCAGAGAGAGAACATATCTTCCTTCCATGACATGAGTTCCTCCACATCAATGTGAACCTTAGCCTCCCTCAGGTCCCTATTTCCAGCAGGTCGCCTTTCCTTAAAGTGAAACATGACTATTCGTCAAGCCAAGCTTCAAGGCCGAATTAAGAGCAAGTCCCCTGCTTTGCGGCCCTTATGAATTGTTCTTTCTTTTCCCCTGCACAAAAACATTTCCCTGACTCCCTCCCACTGCCATATCGAAGCTGCCAGTAGAGAGAGGTGCATAAAGGTCCCATTGTTTCACTTTTGGAAGAGCACAATGTACCTGCTTTAGATAAAAAGTCCCCCTCTACTCCTCCCACCACCCCCCCAGACATATTTTTTTCTTGTCTTTCCTTTGCAATTTATAGAGCCATCAATCAAACCCGTAAACTCAAATTCTAACCTTATTTAAAAATGTACACATTTCAGCTTTGGAAATTGCTTTCAGAGTTTACTGTGTCATAAGATAGAGGTTTTATTTTCTAATATTGGTGCTGGGAACTTTAAGCCAATTCTGTCTGCAAAAGGAACCCATTCATTCCTTCCCCATGCCCTAGCCCCAACCTTCCTGCCCACCTAATAATTTACCTGGTTTCAAAATGATCTATTCCATTCTAAATGTGTTCCAGACTTGGATACTGTTGTCCTTTGCAGGGAGGACATGATAAAGGGAAATGATAAAAGTAACTGTGCTATTAGTTAGATCCCTGCCAGTTTTAAAAGGTTCTGGGAAGATGGTTAGATAGATAGGAACATCAATTTACAAAACAATGGAGGCTAGTCCTTGCATGTCACTTCACTGTCATATATAATCTATGCTCAAGAGGACATGGAAAAACATGGAATTTTAATTCTAAAAGCAACTTTTTATTACTTTCTAATATCTATAATTCATATATCTGAAAGATGGCAGAACATTCAGAACTTTAATAAGAATATTTGTTAATGTCATCATGGATATGCTTTTCTTTACTTTTTTCTGATGAGTAATTTCAAATGAGATATGAAAAAGGTAAAAACATGTGCCCCAAATATATTTTCCAATGTCATAGTGGCTATTAGCAAAAATAGTCTGAATGGAAGAGAGAATCTTTATAGATCAAAGGTTCTTAACCTTTTTTTATACTGTGTACTCTTCTGGCAATCTGCTGAAATTTATGAAACTCTTATAATGTTGTTTAAAGTATAAACATGCATAAACTTACAAAGGAAACCAATTATATTGACATAGTTAATTGATAATAATTTAAAAACAATAATAAAAGAACAAATTCACAGACCCTGAGTTAATAATAATTACTATAGGTTCTATATCTGTATGCTCTCCAAGTTTTTCCTGGTTGAGGATAACGTGTTAATTACTGTACATCACTCTAGAGAACTTTGTAAACTCTCCTAAATGAGAATCACAATAATAACTTTGGCCTAACTATCTATGCAGGAAAAAACAAGTGGAAGAAAAATTCCTATTGCCCAGATTATAATATACAGTTAGTTGTATAACTCATAGAATTGGTCCATCAATATATATCTTAAATAGATACTGTTAAAGAAGAATCAGTCCAGCCTAGAATTGACTAAGATGAAAAAATTAATCTGGAATGTCTTTAGGAAATCTTATTGTGCTTTTAAGAATTGAAACAAATGGGCATCTTTTAAACAACAATAATCTTCTACCAATGTTATATAGCTAGTTGTGAGTCATGGAATATTGGAGCCTACAAATAATTAGGATTAAGGGTGACATAAGGGTCATGAAGAGGGACTCAGTGAATATGAACAGGTTGTAGCATATTATCAACCAAGAACTGAAAAGGAGAAGTAATGTAAAGACTACCATCACAGATGTATGATCAGAAGAGAATGGGAGCTAGCCATATAAGGAGTGAGGAACAGCAGGTCTACAGTACAGTTATCCACAAAATGTCAGGGCAGCTAAATGATATAAGGGAGAGAGCACCAGACTTGGAGTTGGGAAATCTGATTCAAATTTTGCTTCAGATGTGTACTACTTGTATGACTCTAGCTAAATCACTTAACTTCTGTTTGCCTCAGTTTTCTTATTTATAAAATGGGGGTATTAATAGTGCCTATCTCTCAAGATTGTTATAAAGACCAAATTGGATAATATTTATAAAGCACTTTACAAATCTTAAAGCTTTTACATAAATAAATGTTAGCTATGTAAAGGAAAGTAAAGAAAAATAGTAGGGGAATTATAGGAGGATATCAATTAAATGTTTATTGACTGGCTAATAAAATACACACAAATAAATTGTAATCTGCACTACTGGAGAAAGACCCAAAAATTGTTTAAATACATCCATTTAAGGAAATTTTACAAGGTGTTTTCCTCATGCTAACTTTGTGAGATAATCAATCATTAAACATATATTAAGTATCTACTATATACTAGGCACTATGTTAAGTCCGAGGGATACAAAAAAAGGTAAAAACAGTTTACATCAATTTATTAGGCTATGCTGTTTTTCCAAGTAAGACAATGACATAAAGATATTATTTTCTTGGGGATAAATCAGATACAATCAGTTACATAAGACTATGATGTTATCTAGGACTAAGCAAAAAAATGGTGATTTGAGTTTTGTTTTTTTTTTTTTTTTTTCACTCACAAAATACAACATGCTTTCAGTTGTTCAAAGACTGGTTATTCAGTTGTGAATTATCCAAACCATCTCTACATTCTTACCACTTGGCTATGTCATTAATTCTTCCAACCAGAGAAAGGCCTAAGACTGAACAAACAATAAAAGTTGAATTAGTCAAGTGTTCTATTTAGTAAGACTTAATGAATGGTTTTCATGGGAGGAGACAGATCTGGGGATGAAGAAAGCATTTGGGGAGTTGGCTGAGGCTTTGTGATGATGTGTGTTTAACAGACAGTTGGAAGTTAGCATTATCAAAGTATAAGGACCCTTCATTTTGGTTAAGATTATTTCCAGATTACAAGGAGATCTGATTTCATTATTATGGATCCTTCCACCAGTGATCACAATCCCTCTACTCCTTAGTGTCTCTTTGTGATCCGCAGTAGCTAAAAAACTCTTTATCCTATCTTCTAGTGAGCTGCTCTGAACTTAGCTAGGCTGATCTTCAAAAAAAACAAAACATATAGTTAATTGCCAGGTCTATTCTCTTGAAGGCTTTCTGAATTGATAGGACTGGTCTCAACTTGTTGATCATGTTAGAACTAAAACTAGAAAGGACTAGAATTAGAAGAACTAGTTTTTATGCTCTCTAAGATGTAAAGTCTGAAACTACTGATTACCTATTCTGGTAGTAATCTGGTATCACCGTGGTAACACAGTTTTAATAGTGCTATGTATACAACAAGTGCTCAAAAATTAATGGACTCAGAAAGTCCATGTTATCAATCTGCAGAAAGCTCTCATCACACATGCATTGGAAAATCCCTGTGAAAACAGAAACAATTCTCAGTACCTTCTTTGAATTTCCAGTACTGGTATTACTTTTTATATAGTATATAAGAATATAATTATATAGTTTATATAAAAATGAATGGTCGAAAAACACTATTAGGCCTTTAATACATACAAAGCTATATGCTAAGGGTTAGAAATACGATTCCATGTTCCAGAAGCTTACATTCTAATCAGAGGAGATAGCACTTGTGAAATTTAAGTTACCAGTTGGATAGAAATCTTACCATCTATAGGAAGCAGTAGCAAAGAGGATGGCAATGCAGCTCCTTGAATGTCATTTGCACTCCTAAAATCATGTGTTTCTGATATTGAACTATGTGACAGTGCCAAGAACTTTGGTGTTAACAACTTGCTTTTTCTGGATTTTTTTCATAGTTGTGACTGTTGAGGAGATGGAGCATTCAGTATAAGAAGAATGAATTATCAAATCACATCTTCAGATGGATTAATTAATAATGAGTGTGATGGCTGGGGTTTGGGACATAGAGGAGCTTAAAATAAGGGACTGACAAGTTGAATTGAATTATATTTTATCCCATTTTCTGTACAAGTTCCATCACTGGAATTTAGCATTCCTTTGTATTTCTCTATTGCCTTTTAAAAACCACTATAATTTTAATTTTTCAGAGACTGTGGTGTTCTGAGATTCACAACTATATTGTTTTACTAGGAGAACACTGACTTAAAGCTAGGGTTGTGTATTAGGAAGCAGTTTAAGAAAACAATGCAATTTCTTAGCTGCAGTCCAGCATGGTCTTCTCTTCAGTTCTGGCCCTAGCTCTGGGTCCGTCTACCATGTCTGAGATATTTGTCCTTCATTTTGGAAGAGGACCAGTGACATCATGGGTGATGTCGTGACTTGTGGGTGAATTGGATTTGAATGATGCAGACATACACAAAGTCATCAGCCTCACTCCCTCTTCCAGAGACTCTTTCAGAATCAAGATGACTGGCATTGGTCCAGGATGCAGTGGATGATTAGGTTCTCAGCACTCCATAGTGACTATCATCTGCCTTCATGGTTATTGGAACAAATTGTTCTCTTCCACTCATTACACTGAGGGAAATCTTCATATGCTTGGGGTTGATACCCCCTCATTTGTTTGTAGTCTGTCAGTTACCTTTAACTTGGTTTAGCCTGTCTACAAGATAGATTAATGGGATGTGATGACTGAGCTTGCTACAGCTTCTTGGAGCCACAGGTGAATTAAGTGCCAGATGGATACCAATAGTGGATGAACATCCCTGAAAAAGGCTCAGTAAGCTCTCACAACAGAGATTCTAATCCTTCTTAAACATCCCAAATATCCCATCTGAGATATTTTATTATTGAACTAACTTGATGGACTGCTCATCAAATTTCAGGTCATTACCTGGACAGCAAGCTTTGTTCATCTATTTGGTTTTTCCCCATGTGAATTGTTCAAATTATCTCTTTTAAATCTTTTTAGATTATGTTCAAGGACTTCATAGTATTCTGGGTCTTGATGCAATTAGCACAATGCTACTCATCAAAAGAATTATCATTCTCTTTAATAATATATATGTATAACACATGTAATATACATTATATATAACATATAACATACACCACATACACTTAGAAATTGGTTACATTTTAGAAGGAAAATAAACAATTACTAAAGCACTTAGTATAGTATCTGCTACATGGTAGGCACTTAATAAATGCTTATTCCTTTTCCTCTTTTCAGAATACAAAGTTACTATGCAGTACTTAGGTCAACCTTGATGCAGAATTACAAGGGCAAGATTCATGGCTGTCACTGACAAAGAATGAACATTCTTCCCTAAATTTTAAATTCCTTCCTTCATAAAACTAAATGCGAACTATGCTAATTAGATCTACTATATACTAATTTGATTTAGCTCAGCTGGTCCCTTAGTTTTGCTCAGGAGTCTTGTTCATCCTCCTTGACATCATAAGCCCCAGAGGAGTTGCTCCTAACTTTTTTCCAGTCTTCTACAACTCCTTTCTTTTTGCCCCCTCATTTAACGTCAGCAGATTACTTTGACCTTTTACTTTACTTAGAAGATTGAAACCATCTGCCATGAAACAGTTTGGAATAATGAAAGAGCACTGGATTTAAAGTCAAGAGGTCTCTCTGGGACTTAATTTTCTCATTTTGTAAAATGAGGTATTAGATTATCTGTCAGGTCCCTTCCAATACTAAGTCTTATGGATTTTCCCTCCTCACACCAAAATCTCTATATTGCTTTATGTTCCTTATTATATCTTTTTTCCTTGTTTTAGGAGAAACATTCCTTCCTTCCTCCTCCTCAAGGCTAACCTCTCTATCTACATCCTTGATCCCTTCTCCCCTCCCTATTCCCATTTGTATTTTAGGCCTACAACAGTGCCCGGTACACAGCAGATTTGTTGAATTGATTTTCAATTCCTAGATCTGTCTCTTATCTTCTTCCCTTATATACAATTATGTTTGGGTCTCCTAAAAAATCTGTCAAGTCTCCAACCATTAATTTTTAATTCTGTAACCTTCAGAAGTCATCATTCCATCTTTCTCATTTCTCTCAGCATCAAATTTGTTGAAATAGTTATCTGCATTCCCTCTAGCTCCTTATGTCCCATTTACTCTTTAAACTCCTTGTAATCTGGTTTGCACTACCACTTCTCAACCAAAAGTATTCTTTTCAAAGTTACCAATGTTGTCTTATGATCAAATTCAATGTATGGCATTGTACAAATCACTTAATTTCTCTTATCCTCAGTTTTCTAATCTATAAAGAGACAGTTAAGAGTCATAGACCATGGAGTTTTAGCTCTAAGCCTACAATCCATTTCTTAATCTTCACATTTTTTGACTTCTCTACGATTTGACACCAAAAACAAGCTTCTCTTTTTCTAATAATCTCTTCTTTTTAGCTTCTATGCATAGTACTCTATTATTATCACTGTTATCACTCCTTTTCTGACTCATCTTTCTCTTCCTCTCATCTACTGTCAGCAAGATTCATCCATTTACCCCTTCTCTACTCTCTATATTCTCTTCCTCAATCACCTCATCTACTGTTGTGACTTCAACCATCAGCTTGATGCAGATGATTTTCAAATCTTTAGGTCCAGCTACAAAATCCCTCCTGGGTTCCAGTTTTTTTTTTTTTTTTTTTTTTTTTTTTTTTCAGCTGGAGAACTTCACCTGAGTGTTCTTCCAATATCTCACGTTCAACATGTCAAAAAATTGAGCTCATTCTCTCTCATTCGAACTAGCTCTTATTTCTGATATTGCCACTTTGGCTGTTGGCACCACAATTACCTCAACCAGACGGCTAATCTTATTCATCTTGCATTCCTCCCTTTCCCTTGTCTTGACCCATCCAAGTCACATGGTTCTTATGTGTATCCTCTCCTTTTCATTCCCAATACCATGGTTTAAGTATAATGTTTTGATATTTCTCAGATAGATTATTTCTTAGTCTCTAACTGACTTTACTTATTATTTCCCCCCATCTCCATCCTTTCCTTATTCTAAGTCATCCTTCACACAACTGCCAAATTAATCTTCTGAAATCATAACTCCAACTATGCCATTCCACCACTGATCAAATCTTTAGTGTCTCTCTATTACCCAAAAAATAAAGTTAAAACTCTTCATTATGGCATTCAAGACCCTTAAAAGATCTCCTGTCTTTCTAACCTTATCTCAAAATTACTCAAAGGAATGTGGTGGTAAATGTGTAACAACAGGTTGTCTGGGGAAAACTATAAACACACTTCTAAATTTAATTGTATTGTTAACATTTTCTCTATTACTTTCTAAAGTCCTAACAATCAAAGAAACAATAAATCAATTCCTGGTTTATGGCATTGGCTGACTTCTGAAGTATAAATGCTCATGTAAAAAATTTAACAATATAGTCCTCTGAGCCAGGTTGAGCTGCCTCCAGCATATTACTGACTATTTTCATATGTGTTTAATGTTATAGCCAAACTGAAGTATTTACTATCCCCTACACACTCTCTCCTCCCTCCCAATTTTTTTTTCTTTTTCCCCTGCATGTTTTCTTGCTTTTGAGTCTGAAGTCTCTTCTATCTATAATGTCCTTCCCCTTCATTTCTGCTTGTAATCTTATCTACTATCTACTTACCCATTGTGGGGATTTGCTACATACCTAAGCCAGACACCTTGACCCAATGGCAGAGGAAAGAGACTTCTCAATTCTCTCCGGCTCCTAGGTAACCTTGGAAAAGTTTGGCCCTGTGAGAGTGAGGCAAGACTCCAGCATGTTATATCATTCCTCAAAGGCAATTCAAGTCCTTTCTCCAAGATATCACTGCTGATTCTCTACAGTCAAATAGGTACAAATGCATAGAAATTAACCTTGGAAATAGAATTTAGAAATCATTGAGCCAAAATTCTCATACTAAGGAAAAAAGTAAACCTCAAAAGAAGTAGCTTGCCTAAGACCACTGATAATAAGTAGCAGAATCAGAACTCTTTTCAACCCCAGTGACTTTTTAAAATAATTACATTTAATCTTGTGTTATATTTATCTGTGCCTTTTCTGATCTGCCTAGTACTAAAGCTCCAATTCTTCAGAGTACAGTTTCCTCTTCATCTTGGAATATGATGTCTTGACTATAAGCAGGCACTCAAGAAATAGCTATCAGAGTAAACCAAATTGGCTCTAGTGTCTTCATTTGCTTCTAATGCATAGTATCATTTGAGGCCCTTTGAAGGAGACAATGCTTTTAATTACATATCAACAAGAGTCCTAATAGCAATTTTTCTTTCTGACTATTTCCCCCAAGCATTCCTCTCAAAACACTACTTTGAATAGGGTTACTAAACTATCTCTCCAAGGTCTGTGTCCCTTTTACTTAATCCTGGAGGCAAGAATGATATAGGAGACAGGCAGACAGCTAAGGTTTGAGCAGACACCAAGTTGATTGTGATGTGGCACAAACTCAGAGGGTGACAAACTACTTAAAATGCCAATAAGGTGTACTGAATAAAGAGTGTTTGGAGCTACATACTTTTCACCCTTTATCTTTGCCGTCAAAATCCTCATATGAAACTTCTCTAGATTGAATAATTTCTCCAGGACCCTTTTCCTTCACAGGAAACCCCTCTAAAGTTGGTCCCTGCCCTGTTTACTTCTCCCCATCTTCCAACCCTTTGGTTTATTAAAAATATTACATATTATACAGCAGCATATCCATAATTTCTAACACCCTGTTTTTATTGCACCCAAGTGAGTGAAAATATTCCATCCCATTAATAGTTATTCTTTTAGAAATCTAGCATAAATATTGCTCATAAAAATTTTATTTCCCAACTTATTTCCAGTACAACTCATGAGGGTTCCATAAAATTTGCCAGAGAAAATTATCCTACAATGCAGGCTGAACATTTTATCTCTTTATATGGCTCTCTGAACAGACTGAATAAACCAGGGTCCTGGAATTCTTCTTAACATTTCTAGGTCCATTTCCTTCAAAGCACTTTCCAAATATTACCTAAGTGATGAAGCATATGCAAAGGACTGGAAGCCAGGACCTTGGGGCAGTAAACATAGAATAGTAAGATACTGTTATATGAACATTAGAATTTAAAAAGGAAATAAGAATTGGACTAGAACATCTTGAAATTACCATGCTTTCATTTTTTGACATCTATATTTAAGACAAAGAGAAAACTGTGTTAACTTGTATTACTATGTTGCTTCGTGCAACACTTCCATAGATCCTTGGTCTTTTCGTCTCACAGCAGAGACCACAACTCATACAAACCTCATCTAATTTGAACCCTTGTCAAGAGGCACTGAGGTGGCTCAGTGGATAAAGCTCTAAAAAGAGAGTAAGGAAGAGTTTAGTTTAAATCCAGCTTCAGAGGTCATAGGTTAATCATTTAATCTCAGTTGACTTCAGTTTCCTCATCTATAAAATGAGGATAATAATAGCACTAAACTTCCAGAGTTGTTGCAATAGTCAAATGAGATATTTGTGAGGCTCTTAAGAGATACTAGATGCTTAATAAATGTTTATTTCCTCCCTCCCTTCTTCTATTAACTCTCTAAACTAGCTCATTGAAAGCACTGAGAGGCGTCACCAGATTGCCAGAGGGGTCCACGACATAAAAAAGTTTAAGAACCCTTGACCTATAGAGAATCCTTCTATTTTCACTTTCTGCTAGATATCCTCTCTGAAAGTGGAGTTAAAACTCAAACTGAAACAGATCTCTCTTGGAAGCAAGCGGCATACTGACTTAGAAAAAAAAAAGTTACATTATATATGTGCTATTGTATTTTTATTTATCTTGTTAAACATTTCCATTTACATTTTAAGCTGGTTCAAGCTCAAGTTGGAAACACTGCAGGAAATCCACAGATCAGAAACCAGGAGTGTCATACCTCTGCTGTATGACATTGACCAGACACACTTCTTCAACTGATCCCACATTCATCTTGTCTGTTGCAAAATCTCTAGATATATCTCCCCTTATTAGAAGGTAAGCTCCTTGAAGGCAAGCTCTATCTTGCTTTAGTATTTAAATCTCTTGTTTAGCATATAGCAAACAGTTATTAAATAATATTTTTCCATTTATATATTTGTTCATGGATGGCATGGGAGAAATATCTTCCCAGATGGGAGGCCTTAAGAAAATCTTCAGCTTGTCTTTGCTAATTCTGATTCTGATCATATCAGTCTCTTTATATATTGTATATCCTCTCTCCTGCATCTAGTAGAATTTAAGTTCCTTGAGATGAAAGATTATTTTTGGATTTATGTTTATGTCTCTAGCCCTTAACATGTATAACATAGGCTTTTAACAAATACTTGTGAATTGCAATGAAGAGCTATAAAACAGGCAAAAAAATTCAATAACTGGGAATAATAAAGATCAACATTAAAAATTTGCAGAGTCCATTTCATCTTGAATTTTGCCAGATATGTTATACAAACTATAACAGGAATCCAGCCTATTAGTTTTTAAAGTACATAAGGATAAAGACTGTTATTTTAGTTATCTGTTTGCAGTAGGTATTTAATCAATGTTTGTTGTATTTGAATTAGTTGATGAAAAGGAAATCTTAATTTTTAGTTCTTTTTTGTTGATTATGTATAAAAAGTTGTAGGAAATATTTCATCAGCTAGGTGGTATAGTAAATAGATTGTCAGGCCTAGAGTCATGAAGATTCATCTTCCTGAGTTCAAATGTGACTTCAAATATTTACTAGTTATGTGAACTTATTCAAGTCATTTAAGTTCCTATTTCTCTTTCTCCTAAGTATTCTATACTGTCAGGATAATAGTATGCATTAGCCAATCTTAAGATCTTCCTTGTCTCTTCCTGGTAGACTATGCCTGCTAAATTTTATTCTTAATAAGCAACTTCACAAAGACTGTCTGTTGTTTTACTAATTTCATTTGTATCCTTTCTTTATAAACCTATTCCAGGGAAATATCACTTCAGAAGGGAAGCTAACCATTTCTGGTAGAGAATGTCTCTAATTTTTAACAAGTTTAACATTTAATTGGAATCAGGCCATCACAAATACAATGGAGAGTGATTTATTTCACAACTTGGAATGGATTTATGACCATTTTTCAAACTAATATCTTAAAAACCTATGAATTCTTGATCTCTAAGATTAGATACAACTAACAACCAGTGTACCCCACTCTCCAATATCTTTAGTTGTTGAAGTAAGGCAACAGAATGGAATTGTTGGCAAATCCTCCCATGAGAAGCTAGAGGAGGGGGAAGTGCTATGTTTGACTCTTGAGAGGGAGATAAGTCAAGATAACCATCAATAAAAGTAGAACCTCTCATGAATGGCCTTGCAAGGAAAGACACATGTTGGGGCAGTATTACTTCTCTGATTATATACAACTCTCCATGGCCCCTTTCCTTCTCCAAGAAGGGGAACTCCTCCAGTAAAATTATCCCTTAATAGCTGACCACTGTTTGACCTTGTCTCTAATTTTTAAAATCCTCCCTAGAGTGAGTCAGGATAGAATGTTGCCCCAGTGATGTAAGAGAACCCTCTCCCATTTCTCTATTCTAAACCCCTTGCTTTCTTTCTCTTTCTTCACAGGGTTGCTGCTGCTGACACTTTCTAAACACTACAAGGAAAGACAATATCTTTGTACCTGATTTCCTTATTAAAGAAGGGAAGATATCACATCTTAGAATTTAGGGTGAGGCAGAGTGTAAGATTCCCCTTAAGATATTCCGGATTGTACACAAAGAATATGGTAGCCAGTCACTTTAACTAGATGACTTTAGAGAAATGCTTTGGTTTATAAAAGGCATTTGTTAAACATTTCAAGGCTGATGGGTTAGCACAACTGTGGTAAATTGTCTCCTATTTATTGTTTTTATGGGTCACCAAGAACTATCACACACACACACACACACACACACACACACACACACACATATACACACACACACACACACACACATACACATACACACTATGAATGACTTTAGTAGTCTCATTCTTTCTTTGGAGAGCAAACAGGATAAAACCATATAGTCAGGTATCCCAGAAGATGGAATTCTAGGTTTTGAGTGAGACCCAAGTTCAAAAATGGTCTCATATATTCACTAAATGACCTTCAGCAAGTTGCTAAACTTTGTATTTATTTGCCTCCATTTCTTCATCTGTAAAATGTAAAATAATAGCACTTACCTCCTAATGTCATTGTGAGGATTCGATGACATAATATTTGTAAAGTTTTTATTAGCACAGTGACTGCTATTATTATTATATGCTGCACTCTGGTTTGTGTTTTTAGGATTCATGGAGGTAGAATGAACATAAGATGGGGGAGAGGGGGAGAACCACAGGCTGAGAGGTATTTGTTCTAGCCTCTGGTTTCAAGAAAATAATTTAACCTCTTTTCATATTGGGACTAATAAAGTTCAACCCCTCTCAGATCTTTAAGGGTTGCTATGTGACCTCACACAAGTTATTTAATTTCTCCAAGACTCAGTTTCTCCATCTATAAAAATGAAAAGATTGGACTAGATGGTCTCTAAGGTCCCTTACAGCTTTAAATCCAACTCTCTTATTAAACTTCCAGGGCTGGAAGCTCACTGATTCGTGGAAGCAGCCCCATTCTTAAAGAAAGTACCCTTGAGGGTAGGAATTGTTTCATTTTTGTCTATATCCCCAATGCCCTACTACCAAACATTTATTAAATATTGCTTCTCATTGCTTTCCTATTGCTGGCCAGATTTAATTATTGGAAGCAATATATGAAATTGAAATCCTTCTTGTTTTAAATATCTTCCACTGCTTTTGGCTCTGCTCCTGCTTTCATATGATAGTGCCCTAAATATTTGAAGATGGTTATATGTCTCACCCTCTGCTTCTTCCCTTCTCTAAACAAACCTACTCCTTCAGTTGTTTTGCATATAACATTTTTAATACTACTCATAATCCTGACCGGAGGTGTATAGAGCGTTAAGAGAGAACCAGCACCTTTGGTATGAAGGCTTGCTGAGCCCTTTTCAGTACATCACCCATAATGTTATTGGTCATCTTTGAAATATTAAAGATAAACAACAACATGTCCTTCCTAAAATGTGGTTTTCATAACTGAACACAAATTAAAATATGGTCTGAACAGTACATAGTATAGTGGGGTTCCCTTGATCTGGACACAACTTCTATTAACATGGCCAAAAATTACATTAGTTTTCAGTCATCACAAACTTTTGGCTTAAAATCAACTTATGATCAATTAAAATTCCCAAATCTTTTTTTTTTTTTCTGAAAACTTCTGTCAAGCTATGTTTACCCTTTCGTGTAACTGAACAATTAAAAGAAAAGCTTTTAGACATTGTTGATAGATTATGTCTATTATATTCATCCTTATGAACTAGGGTAATAATGCTACTGAAAAGAAATATAAAATATAAAAGTGAATTGAGCATGACTTGTTCTTAATGAACTCTTTCTAGATCCTTCTGATCACTTTTTTCTAAGTTATTACAAAACATCTGCTTTATATATATATATATATATATATATATATATATATATATATATATATCTTTGTATCTTTATCTTTATATCTATATATCTATATCTTTATATCAAGGGCCCTTAGAGGTATCAAGTACAGACCCCTCAAATGAGGCCTAGAGAAGTTAAGTGATTTGACCAGCTGGAAAGCAGAAGAGCCATTATTCAAATCTAGATCTTCTGATTCAATCAATCAATTAATCAGTTTTCTTGAGCATTTACCACGTGTCAGACACTGTGGTAAGTACTGGGGATATAAAAAAAGGAAAAAGACACTTCCTGCCCTTAAGGAATTTACACTCTATTGCAGAAGACAATCCAAATCCAACACTCTATTGCATTATATTGCCACTCTGAAATTTTCCTATGAATTAAATTCAAGTTTCTTGTTTTCAGTTTCTCCTTTCTCCCACATCACTTGATTTATCTGGATCTCAGTCTCTGCAGCACTAAAATGAGGACAATGATAGTTCTCCTAGTTATTTTGCAGGAGGACAGAGAAAGATGATATAGGTTAAAGCTTTACTAATGTAAGCTTCTAGCTTCTCTGAACTTTATTTTCTGTAAAATAAGAGCTAGACTAAGACAATCTCTAAGGTTTTATCTATTCCAGATTTGCAAAAATTCTAAGATTGGAATAATAAAACTTGAGAATTGCAGGTACCTCAGGGACCATTTAGTCCAACCCATATACAAAATACTTTCTATAACATACTTTTTCAGAAGTACTACCTAAACACAACCTGCACCACTCCAGAGGAATTTTTTTGGAACCCAAATATAAGACATTTTTCACACATTATTTTTAAATTTCATTTTATTAGATTTAGCCCTATGCTCTAGACCAGGGGTTCTCAAACTACGGCCAGTGGGCCAGATGCAGCCCACTGAGGATGTTTATGCGGCTGGCTGGGTTATGACAAATGGGCTGAGGGGAGGAGACAGAGTGTGAGGTTTTGTTTTTACTATAGTCCGGCCCTCCAATAGTCTGAGGGACAGTGAACTGGCCCCCTATTTAAAAAGTTTGAGGACCACTGGTCTAGACTATCCAGATCCTTTTGGATCCTAATACCAGATATTTAATAGCTAACCCGTCCTCTGGGTTAGGCATACCTATCAACTTTGTGTCATCTGAAAATTTGATGAATATATCAATGATATCTTTGTTCAAGTCAATGAATTTAAAGGTTAAACAACCCAGAGCCAAATACAAACCTGGGCCACTATACTGGAGGCAACTTGCTCACTAATATAGCATAATTACCAACTACTCTTTGATTTGGACCACCTAACTAAAACCTATATCCTTCTTATTGTATTGCCACTAAAAGCACATTTCTCTACCTTTGCCACAAGAATTATATGAATATTATTTTTTAAGCTTTGCTGAAATCAAGGTAAATTATATTCATATCATTCTATTCAGCTATTAGTTCAGTAATCCTGTCCAAAAAGGGGAAAATGAGGTTAGTTTTGGCATAATATATTTTTATGAAGCCATACTTGCCTTTTGAATTTATCACTTTCCCTTTCTGGATGTTTATCAATCATTTCTTTAATGATCTGATTTAGAATTTTATCAGGAATTGAAAGTCAAGCTCACTATCCTATAGTATTGGACCAGGAAATGGGGAAACAAGATCAATATGACACAATCTCTGTTCTTAAGGGACTCACAACTGAATGGGGTTAAATATATGCACCACTACCTAAGTGAATTATTATATTAAACATTTTATTATATTATATTATATAACATTATATTAAATATACCTAAGTATGATTAACTTTAAAAAATCCTGACAAAAATAAGTAAAAAAGATGAAGAGAGTTATATCATTTTCAACTAAGGGAAGGAAGGCTACAGAAGACTTCATGATGAAGAGTGGGTCTGGGTGTGATCTGGGGTGGTCATGGAAGAAAGTTGAGAATATATAGATTGAGTTAGGGGCAGGATAATGGGAATAAATCCATTGTAGGCACAGGATAAACACTGAGAAAAAATATATATGTGGGAGAAAGGGATATGGCAATATAATAATAAGGATAGAATCCTGATTAAAGAATAGAATTAAAAAGGAGGAATAGTATGATAAGGCATGGCTAGAGAGGAAGAATGGAGATAGACTATAATAGGCTTTAAATATCCAGAATAGCTTATACTTTATCATTAAAAAATGGAGAGCCATTAAGCCATTAGGTAGAACAGAGAAATGATCATAGTGGTGTATTCAGATAATTTGAATATTAATAGAAATGCATTTTGAGAGGAGGAAAGAACAATTAGGAAAGACCAGTGTGATGGAGACCAGAACAGTTAAGATATTATAATAGTTTAGCTGAGGAAAATAATGATGTGCTGTGGTGATTATTTTGGGAATGAAAATGAAATGAATGGGAATTAGGCTGCTGTGTTAGAAATCAAAAGACTTTGTAATTCATTGGATGGTATAAGGAGTAAAATCAAAGAAGACTCCAAGGTTATATGCTGGAGTGGCTGGTGGAATAGGGATGCTATTAACAGAAAAAGACAAGCTGGGAAGAGGCTTGGATTTTGAAAGATGATCAGTTTGGAGGATATTCAGGTTAAGCTACTTATATGCTTATGGAGACTTCTCTTAGGCAGTCATAAAAAAATGATGCAGAGTTTAGGAGCAAAGATATAGATTTAGAGTAAATCTGCATAAAGATAAAAATTGAAGTCATGAAAGTAACCAAGAAAGAGTATAGGGAGAGAAAAGGATCAAAGTCAAAATCTTAGAAGCAATATACAGGTGAGGGGCAAGAGAAGAATAGGCAAAGGAGTCAGAGATGGGGCAAGCAAAAATGTAGACTAACCATGACTACAATGAACAAGGTTATCTATATGTTATCTGTAAACATAACACACACACACACACACACACACACACACACACACACACACACACACACACACACACACACACACATATATATATATATATATATATATATATATATATATATATATATATATATATATATATACACATGCACACACACACAAGCATAAGTGTATCTTGCGTATGTGTAGCCTGGTGGGGCTTTATAATCTAACTGAAAGTATTTATAAAAGCAATTGCCATCTTTTTATTATTTTAAAATTGTAACAAATGAGTTTTGTTAAAATCTTTTATTTTCATATTACCTATTATTTCCTAATGTATGTCCTCTACCTCCCTTTTCAGAAAGTCATCCTTTAAAAAAAATGAAAGGGGGGGGTAGTCAGCAACACTAACAACCATATCAAAAATATTGACATTACATACAATGATCCATACCCAAAGTTTTGTACCTCTGCAAAAAGATGTGGGTGGGGGAGGGGAAGAGGGGAAGGAGAGCAAAGGGAAAAGGTGCTTTTTGCTACTACTCTTTCAGGACCAGCTTACTCAGAACTTTGGAACATTCAATTTTGATTACTGTATTGTTGTTCTTTCCACTTACATTGTTGTAATTCTTCTGAAACATTTTCCTGTTTCTGCTACTTCATCTTGTATCAATTCATGTGTCTTCCAGTGGTTCTATTCATATTCATTGTTTCTTACAGCAAAGTAATGTTATATTACATTCATCTACAATAATTTGACAAAGGTTTAAGACATTAGAAAGACTATATTAAAAGTAGAAAAAAAGAATAAAAGACCTATTTCTGTCTAGTAATAATTAATTAAAAAGCTTAAGAGGTTTTTAAGGTCAGGGCACTTATTTTGTTGCCCATGCCTCCACTGAATACTACCCATTCAATTTTTCAGAGATAATAATTTCATTTCAGGACTATCTAGAACTCACTTGTTCTTCACTCCTTTTCTTCCCATCCCATTTCCTAAAATCAATATATCTAAGCTACATAGCTGTTCATTAATATCTCTATCAAGACACTGAATAGAAGGGGGGAAATTCTGTGTTTGCTGTTTTATTATATACTATTTTAAAAGTCTGGTGACAGTCAAATTATTAACTGTGTGTTTTTTAGATTATTTGGAGATTTAACTTTTTTTTATTCTCGTCTCTCAAGCTCCAATAGTATATGATTATTCTTATTATAGTAACATATATTAAATGCTATTAGCTTAAATGAATACACAGAACACTGGTCTTGGAGTTATAAAAACCAAGTTTCACATTTAACCCTTTATTGCCCTCAGGCAACTCTCTAAAACAAAACTTGCTGAAATGGTAGAATTTTCCATAGTGGAAAAATCAGATCCTCAAGAGCTTCTTACCAATGAATTATTTTTTAAAAATTGGTTTTCCTGTATCATCATGCCCAAAAATCAATTTCTAGTTTCTTCTATTTATTTTAATGTTTCATTCACTTACAATTCCTGGCATATAATAGACACTTAAGAAATGCTTACTGACTAATTAGTATACATTTTCTATTAAGAATATAGATTTTTGAGCTTAAAAGATGAATACTAAATCTTCCTGTAGTTTTAAAATGGTAATATCTTAATTATTTTGCTTCTAGATGAGTTTTGAAAGGCATGGTTTTATAATGTTCACCTATAGGCTGTATCATGTTTAATATGGGAAGCCAGGTGGATCACTCCATATTAAATTTTAAAATACTTTTTACTTTTTGCTTCATTTTTCACATGGTAAGTGTATTTCAGATATTTTAGAACACCCGAGAGCTCTTGAAAACAGACTTCTAGTCCTAAGAGCAAAAAAGAAACAAAGAAATTTCAGAATTGGTCATTTTACCAGTCAGTAAAATATAAACCTGCTAAATAGAATTGACAGTGCACTTGGCACACAGTTTATGCATTTCATAGAAGAACATGTCTCATTAACTAGAAATGGTCATCACTAATTCATCAAAGATTACCCATCCATGGTGTCAGAGTGAAACTACGAAACCTAATGTTATCTCAAATTCTCAATAGAGCCACTCATTCATTAGTTTTGCCAAGAATCAGCAGAGGTTAGTGCTAGAGAACAATTGTATTTTAAAGAATAGTAACTTTATTTAAAAACTGGAATGAGTTTTGTTGGTGTTAAAAATGAGTGTCATCCCTACCTGGTTACATATTTATGCATCATACCAAGCAGACATTAGAAGTGGGAAAGATCATTTTATGACTTTAGTTGCACCTGTCTATTTCAATTTGTCTATTCGACATAGTTCAGTATTTTCTACCCTGTTTGAGGCTTTGCAATACAATGTACACAGCAGTTCATATGCCTGATCTTTAAGCAAAAAGATTTTTTTTTTGTTTTGAAAAACCTAATGAGAAAAATATTGTGAGACTAGAGGATATACAAAGAATGTGCTGTGACTGATACAAGTTCTGGTCTGTTTTTTTTAATTAGCTTAAATGTATTTTATTCAAACTAACACACATCCTCCATCCTTCCTTAGCCCTGTTTACTCAGCTGGATGTCCACAGGGTCCAATTTTCCCTCCAATTGCCCTCGCACACTAATATAATTGCTGCTCATATGGGTAATTGGTCAGCCTACAGCAGCGTTTGTATGCATTTGCTCATCTGCAGTATCTGGCAGCTTCTCAAATGAATTTGTAGGCTCATAGCACTAGCATGGATTTTCAGTTTTTGTCTTCTCACATAAAAGCTAAACAACCCAATAAATCTTTAAAGGCGCTCTTTCTCTTTTTTAAGCATTTCAAAATACAGAAAGATACACATTATTTCAATTGTACATAAGCCTCCATTCAACTCCCCCCTTATTGCAAATAATTAAATCAAATTAAAGATTTTATACAATTCTAGGTTAAAAAATACATTTCCCTTGAGACAAAAAATTATATTGAAAATAATTTTACAAGTTGATTTAATATATATAAGAAATCAATGTCACTTTTATAACAGTTTGTGTGTTTTTTTTTAATTAAATTTGAGGACATAGGATTTTCATATTTTGAGCTAGAAGGGTCTCAAATAATAAATAGCTGAATTAGAATTAAAACCTAGGTGTTCTTTTCACGGAACCTTGCTTCCTTTCATCCTACTTCCCTTTTGTTCCATCCCCATGTTTATGGAGCCTTTTCATTATACATTTACTTTAGTTACCAAGTGAACCTAAAATTCTAGTTCTATGATACTGATATGTATTTATGCATGTGTATGTCATATTCTTGTATAACATACATATATATGTCTATACATGGCTGTTTTATACTTTATAAAATTAATTCAGACTTCACTAGAATGTCAAGTACTGAAATTGAAACTTAATTACCTTGGCCACATAAAGAGAGATGGGACCAATTGGAGAAGTCCCTGATGTTGGAAAAGATTGAAAACAAAAGGAGAAGAGGAGCATGGAGAATGAAATAGATAGCGTGATGGAAGCAATGAAGATAATCTTGGACAACACTCAGGGGAAAAAAAGGGTCTGGCATATATAATCCATGGGGCCACAAAGAAGTGGACATGATTGAACAACAAAAATATGTGGATATATATATGTATATAGCTCTCTCTCAGTATAAGTGTGTATGTGTGTATGTATGTATGCATAAAGATATAAAAATCTATATAGCTATAGCTTTATATTCACATATATACATTATATTCATGTTTTATATACATATATACATCATATATACATGTCTATACATAGATACATAGACATCTCCATCTATATATTTATATGAATGTACATGATTGTACAGACACTATACATACACACAATTATACATATATATCCACATATAGATACTATATATAAATACATATATAAATTACACACCCACTATATATACACACACACACTATATTTAGCTTGTACACATGAGATACACACATATGTACATATATACATTTATACATGGATACTATATAAATATTGTATATTTATTCCTGATATACATACATACACATTTTAAATATACACACACACATACCCATGTACACCCACACTTACAATCTTAATTGCCCTTTTATACCTCCAGTCAAAGAATCATAATTACAAGTCAATGTCACATAAAATGAAGAAAAAGTGAAAAGGGGGTACAGCTTAGGTGGTTTTTTTTTTTATTATCATGAGTTATCAAAGTAAACCAGAACTTAACAGGCAGAATACTTCTGAATAAAAGTGATAATCAGTCAATAAGTATTAAGTCACCTACTATATGCTCACCCACAGGCTAGATGCTGAAGATCCAATGGCAAACTCTTTGAGGAGTTTTCTAAACAAGTTCTTAAGGAGCTTACACTACAATGACAATTTGGTTAGTATTCTATAAGCTGACTATAAACATTTCTCAAACTTTATCTGTGTTGAAGGAATTCAATATTTATAAAACACCTACTATATTCTTGGTGATGAGTTCGAGTCAAAACAGAAATAATAACTCCTCTCTTTCAAGAAAACGTTTATTCTATTGGAGGACAGATCAAAGTTATACAAATTAATAAGAGAATTAAAGGGAAAACTTTATGAAAGAGGTAGCACCTATGTTAAACCTTAAAGTTAGGGTTTCAGAAAGGCTCTAGAAGTGAGGAGGAAATATACTCTAGGGATGAGAATGATGACAGAAAATGGAATGTCTTGTTTAATGAAGTAGTGATTCAGTTTGATGAGAAAGGAACAGTAAAATGAGTATCTCATTCATGAATATGAATAACTAGTTCACTAATGTATGCATATATACATGCATAAATATACCTGTTTACATATAAATAGATAGATGGCAGGAACCATACTAAGCACTCTACAAACATCTCATTTGATACAACAATCCTGTGTGATAAGCTACAATTATCTCCCTTTTGCAGTAAAGACAATTGAGGCAAAGAAGCAACTTATCCAGAATCATATAGTAAATGTCCAAGGCTAAATTTGAACTTGGGGGTTTCTGACTCCAAGCTGAGTGTCTTATCCACTGTGCCACAGAATTGCCTCTTTGATAGGAAAATGTGCATGAAAAGCAATGGAATAAAAGTGGAAAGGTAAGATGGGACCAGAATCTGGAAATTAATCTTAAAGACTTTATTTTATAGTCAAGAAAAGTCCTTAAGGTTTTAGTGGAAGGCTGATGAGGTCAGACTTATTCTGTACAAAAATTATATTTAGCAACTATGTGGAAAATTGGTCTGAAAAGAAAAAGAGTGAACACTTATCTATATCAAGGCGTCTTAAAATTTTCTGCACTTGCAACCCCTTTTCATCCAAGATATTTTTACACAACCCTAGAAATAAAGATATATAAATCAAATATTCGCTCACAATAAACCATAAAACTTCATGATCCTCACATTCAGTTACCCATACGGGTTTACAACCCACAGTTTAAGAAGCTTTGATCTATATTATATAAGTACTCAAAGATTAGGAAATAAAATTTTAAAGTAATTAAGTAATAACTAACTAAAGCAGTTAATCTTTTGTTAAAAATTTCACAAAATCTTAGGGAAATTTAAATTAAGATATAACCCTGTCTTTTGCACAAAAAAAAGATGATATTTAACATTTTCATTCAGAACTAGTTATTATTTTAACTTTTCCATGCTGCTCTAAATTGTGCCTTTGAGATGAACACTGAAGCATCCCTATAAGGGATACTCTTCAAAGCATATTTAGGCTCAAGTATAATTTTTATTAATTTCAAGTCTAAAATTAAAGGCTTAGTTTCTCTTTGATTTGCTTTTTTTTTTAAAGAATTTTTATTGGTATTTTTTTCCATCATCTAACATACTTATAAATTTAGAATTGGCTAAGTAATTTTTTAAAAGAAATTATTTCCTCACAGAACTAAGGATTCACAGGTCCAACAATATTCTACGTTTCCTTATTAATGATAATTATCCTCAGAAGGCAGAGCCATCAGTATAAAAAGCAAATGATAAACATCAGACATGAAGCATTACAATATGGACTCTACAGGCTGATTTAAATAAATAGAGACACTGGAAAAAACCTTACAATTTTGTTTTTAAAAATATTTATTTAAAAATAATATTTCTAAAAATACAATACATAATACATTTCAATAGAAGTAAAAATTTCACAATTTAAATTAAAATAATCTGTAAAGAAAAATAGAAATATTACATGAATAAAACAAAAACAAAATACAAAAAATCATTTTTCATAAGGTAGATACATATTTTGCTTTTTCATTTAAAGAACCAGTGCAGATTGCTTACTTAAACAACTAAATCCCAGGTAGATTCATCCATGTTCCTTCCCCTCTTCCAGCTTTCCCTACTTCTCTGTCTCTGACAAGATGTCTCTCTTGTTAATCATCAGCATCAGAAGTAATTGCCAGCACAGACTTTTATTATACAATGCCCTATTATAACAATCATGTTACAGTAGTAACAATAAAGCAGCAAAACCATATATAAATTTACAATAAAATGTATTACAAAATGTTTATACAAGACTGACAAATGATTTTTTAAAGAGATTTTAGGAACAGGACCTTTGTATGACATTTCAGAGAACAGAAAAGATGAAAACATGGTCTCAAAAGTACATGCCAAATATGCACACAACAAGTGGACATACACTTTCTGTTTTGCAGAATAGCATTTTTGGTCTTATTACTAAAATCTCTCAATTACATTTGAATGGCATAGGGTATTAAGGATTTAGAAAAAAATGACAAATTCTAGAGACATAAGGTATGGTTAAATAAACTGGTCAATTTGTATTCTGTCCCCATGACAGAGACCTTTCTTCTCTTGCTTTAAATTAAATTTGCACATGAGTTTAAGTTCAATTTAGTCTTACCCTATCCCTCTCCTGGTTTAAAGTACCCTTGCTAATGTCTGGGAATGTCTTTTCCCCGTCTATATTATTATGGCGCAATTTCTACTGCATTACTCAACATTAGCCCAAATCATCATACTCACCCAGGGCACATCAAACAATTCAGCCATAAATCTCCTGGCTTAGAATTAACATCGTGTCAACATAGTCTACTTAATGTTGAAATCTGGAGAGACCTAATAGTGTTTGCTTTTACTTTGTCCTAGAATTTTGTTGTATCTTGACATCAAGATTCTATCAAAATGCTTCTAATTCACATCTTCTGTTTGTATTTCCGATTCAAGGCTATAAATTTTTTTTTTCTATATAGGTATTTGGGGAAATCACGCAATACTACAAACTACACCTATATTTAGCAAAGATTAATTTTAACCAAGAACAATGTAAACCATAATTTTAAATGTGATTGTCTATAGTTTATTAATATAAATATTGATATAAACTTCTCTGACTGTTTTAGCATTTCAGCTGAAATTTTTAAGGGACTAATGAGAGGGAAAGAAAGTAAGGGGAATAATCCTACAAAAAATGGGTACTCACCCAGTTCAAGTAATGACTTATGTTGGATGAAGCATAAAGAATGCCATCTTCATTTAATTTACAATATACCTCTTTTATGCCATAAATGTGTTCTAAAAGTGTATGTATCATCTAATTTTTATAAAACAAATTACATCTTTCAATATATGAAGGTTTTGTTTTCTAAAATAATTTGGCCCCAGAAACCTTTCATAAAGAAACAATACATGCCGGGCACAACACTCTTGGGGGTAAGGACAGGTTAAGAAGACAGGGAAAACAATAATTATGTTATATTGGGAACATTGTTGTGGAGCACAGGATGCTACTTTAATACATGAATTATGTTGGAGTAGAATGGAATATTGGGGATATCTGAAACTTGGCTTATACATGACCACATTCCATTTCAAGTCAATAAAGCTCACTCAAACTATTATGATCTCCTATAACTAAGGGCTCTCTCTCTTCCACATCTTGACTCATGGCCCTGCCCCTTTTTCAGAGACAAGATGGTCAGTTAGCTGACCCTACTTTTTTTTTTTTTCTCCACAGAAGTCCTTTCTTACATAGCAAGGCTAGGGAGAACACAGGTTGAAAAGCACTGTACTAAGAGCATTCACACTAAGGACTCCACTGTAACTCCATCTATAAAGTCAATAACTGTTCCCAAATTTATATCCTGTGTAAAAATGAATTTTCAAATACCATTTTCATATAAACTCAAGGCACACCTGGGTACCTCTTAGAGAAACATAAGCCTTTTTAAAAAAAGAGCATAATGTTATTTTTGTCCTTAATAGCAAGGCAAATGGTATAATTTCACGGTGACCTTCAACTATGGATAGCAAAAACTTTGGATGGCACAACACTGATTCAGCTTAATTTAATAGAGGTCTATTAGGGCATATGGTTCTTTTTTAATAAAAATGAATCTTCATATACACAAAAGTGAAGTATAATTTTTATGAAAAGCTTCTACTATTTTAAAAGCAGTTCGTTAAATTGCTCTGTAAGGTAGTAAATTTACATTAGTATAATTAAATTAAATTCAAAAACATATATCACATTTATCACTATCAGGCCTAACTGGGGGAAAATGTCCAAAGAACAGCTATTTAAAATTTATTTTGCCAATGCAACAATGAGTATAAATTAGGATCTGTTATACAAACTGATCTGACATTAAAATCAATTTTTATAAAATTAAACATATTTTAGTCACTTCACACAAGGGGAAAAAACTTTCAGTCTACAACAACAAAACATTTCAACTCTTTGGTGCAGGAGCTAAAAATATCAGATGCACAATACTAAGCAAGTAGCACCAGGATGTCTCTTAGTGGTTGAGGTTGGGAAACAATGGGTACTATCAGGTTAAAATAATACACAAAGCATATGGGCAAATACATAATGCTTGGGATTCATAGGTATGCTTTGACTTTACATTTCTACAAACAAAACTCTACATTTATTCAGAGTAAACCAAGACACAAAAACATATTATTTTTCCACATGTTAATTTGTATAAAATTAGCAATATATCAAACCTCTCCCAGAATGCTCAGTAATTCTCATAACCACAGTCCAAACTTCTTATAATGTTACTACAATATATAAAGGGAATAGGGATTCTGAGGTATTGAGAATCGGGGGGGGGGGAATGTAAGCAGTAATCACTCTGTTTCTAAACCAATGACTCTACCTCTGTCAGAACAAGAGACAAGAGTTTTTTGTTGAGTTCATATGAATGATCAGAAAAAGTATCTAGACAAGGATATAACCTGGACCCTTGGCATTTGAGAAAGTTTCACTGTTCCCTATCTAACTTTGTGAAACACGCTCTTCTCTTAAAATAGCTTCAAAATTCACATTATTTTTATTCCTCATAATTCATATTAAGAAATACATCATAACAATATAGTCTGAAGTGTAAAACAATTTCTAAAAGATACTTGGATCCAACTGGAAAGAAACAACAACAGAAATTCCTCATATTAAATATCTTAACCAAAATGAAAAAGTTCACATGCAATAAGAACTTTGACAGTCAAGCAGCTATCAGCAGCAAGTCAATACAGCCTAGGGATGAAAAAGTACTAGCAGAAGTCCTTTCTTTTATTCATTGCTTAAGTACCATAGAGTAATAAAACAAACCTATTTGGCTTGGTAATTCATAATTTTAATATGCTGCAGAAGGATTAACTGAAAGAGATTCCATAGTGAGTAAAATTACTAAATTCTTTAGTGAGACAGAAAACTACAGACAAACTTGTGACTGAGAAGCTGATTATTGATGATATAAACTTTTTATCTTCTTTACTGTTGATTTCCCCAACCCTTCTACTCTCTTTTGGGAAAGAATATTCATTACTCATTAGAGATTCCTCTATATGTTGGGGGGGGGGGGATTCTGAAAGAAATCATGAAATTGTCACTTGTTCACAGTCATGGCAAAAAGCCTTGATGGAACAGGCAGTTTAAACTGACTATTAAAAAGGTTGTAGCATTCTGTACAGTTTCATCAATGATATTCCTGATCCAAATTTGCACAAATAAATTGCTAGGTCACTATATTACAACATCTAAGATCAAAGAAATAAACTTGTGCTTTAAATGCCATTATGCATTTGTGTTCCAGAGAATGATAAAAGGCAGAAGTCTGATTAAATGGGTCCTTTCCAGAAGAACTATGCTAAACAGCCAAACATTTCAGTGGAAGGAGAGATGCCAATATTGAATGAGGTATGTAGTGCAACCAATTAATGATCACAATAGTTCTAGAAAGTTTGCTCTTTTCCCAGTTTTTTCTATAGAACACCTTGATGGTGTTCTGAAGAATGGACAGCTAGAATGGATAATTCAATTTAGCAAACTGGAAATGGATTCTGGAATTCAACAGAATAAATTCGTTAAGTATTAGCGAGTATATATGTAATATTTTTTATTTTTAGTATCCTTTAACCATTTAGCTACATAATAAAAATAAAAAAATATTACATATATACTCGCTAATACTTAATCATTTTTCAAAGAGCAGATATTTTATAAACAAATAGTAAAAAGTTCACAGAAAGCCAGGTAAAAATCTAACTGTAAATAAATGATGGTTGTATTCATCAGTGTTTTATGTGATGTTCCTAAATATTAAAATTCTAAGTAATTTCTAATCTAAATATTCATTCTCAAACAGATGTTTAAAGCCTACACAAACTATGACAATAAAATGAGTCTGGTAACTTGGTCACACAGGACATCCAGAAAAAGCAAACAAGAAAAAAATCCCAGAAAGATCAGTAATTTTGCTAATATTAATGCAGTATAAATAAGGGGCATATTATTCTCTATAACAGCATATATATTTTAATCATTGATACAGAATCAAATCTTAACACCTATACATGCAAGAGCAATGGAATAACTTAAAATCTGTTTGTACTGCCATTATATAAAGTAGTTTATTCTTTCTGCTTGGGAAAGTAATCAGACAAAGCTTATGAACCAAATTCAGAAATAATAGAGTCGACAAGTACATAGTTTTTGAAAACTAGTAATTTGTGTAAAAGTGACTTGGAAAAGTTTAACAAATATAAGTTGTAATTAACATGCCATCACTAAAGTCATCACTGATGCGGCATTTTAAAGGTATTAAATTTGCTTCTGCCAAAAAAGAACTTACTAAGTTAATATCAAAATCCTATTCATATTCAGTACTTGTTACTTTTTAAAGTAAATCATGATTTCTGCAGAAAAAAATAAGATGAAAGATTTAACCAAAATTTTAAACTCTTTATGTCAACCAGATTGATTTTTCAGCATAGTTTGTAAGCAGACAGATTTCTAATATTAGAAAGATAATTTATTAGTATTTTAAAACTAAATTTTGGACATAATGTACTATGAGTACTTCAGTGAAGTACCATATACATATGTATACACTAAGCTAAACACTATATTTTACATTAAGTAAATCTGCACATTTTTAAAAAGCTAAATTTTGTTACTCAGGAGGCCTAGTTTCCAATTTTTAGAACACTGGAAAAAGATAAAGACTTTATTTTCCATATTTTCACCGACTTTTCTGGGACTCATATCTTCTTTGACACATTTTAATTAATTGAAAAAATGAGGTATTTCTAAAGAATTACTTTTATGCAACATGCAGAGTCTCTCAGCCATAATACTTAAAAGGCATCATGTTTTCCACTGTCAGTAATTCTTTTCCAGTTCTCAACATATATAAATAGAGTTTTAATATTTATATAAAGCTTACAATAAATTAATTGAATGTTAAAGATAAAGGTATTAAACTAAAGACAAAAATGAAAAATAAATTCTTATTAAATGTATAGACTTTTAAAAGATATAAGAAAACAATTATCCTTTAAATGTTTTTAAAGTATTGAATGCCACCACTTGTTGATTAACTGCAAAAGCAGTATTCCTCTTTAACTCCCTCAAATAGATTTATTAAATAAAATTAATGAATAGATCCTCCATGTATTAGTACTTTGTGGTAAAGTAAAACTCTTCTAATTCTTGAAAATAAAAAATTCTCAATACTGTAATACAGCTCAAAAGAAAAATCATGATTGTTCCCATGTAATATTAACTGAAAATTTATAATGAAAAATTACTAAATAATATTAAATATATTTAAGTGAGACAGAATAACTTATGAAAAGGAAACTGACAAGGAAAGTTCATATATATGAACTTTCTTTATACACTTTTGTTAAAAATTTTCCATCACTGAAAAAGTTTGGTTCCTTAGTTTTTACAACCACAGTAAAAGAACTAGATCTCTCAAGCCAATAAATACAATTGCACCAGTTAACCAAAAGAGGGCGCATAAGGAACATCTGTGTTTGTGCTCTATCTCTAATAGAAGAATATCAAGAGTCACAGGATAAATGTGGGCTAATTACGTAATTTGGGAATGCTGAAGCGGAAACTTTTGCATGTTCATATATGTATGCAGGTAATACACATATACAAATACATACATATGTCATATATCTACTCCTGAAATAAATCATGTAACCCCTTGCCCGGTCGGTGGGTCTGGCAGAAACAGTGTTAAGGCCAGGGGAGTGTGTAGTTACACAGACAGAAGAATAGGAAAGAAGAAGGAAGGAGTGAGAGATCTTTCTTTTTGCATTTTCAATTCTATTCTAGAACATAACATAAGATTATTTTTTTTTGAAATGTTATACTTAAAAGATAACATAACATAACTTCCTTTAACCCAGATCTCAGTGAGCCTGAACCCTTGTCCTTGGAGAAGGCAGTGCTCTTTGGCTTCTTCGCTTTAGTTTAGCAGTGGGAATGGTAACTCGCTCCTAAACCCTCTCTAGGGAGGCTCCCTTCAGTGTACAAAGCATAAATATAACCTACTTCCTATATTTGTGAATTCTCCAAAAGAATCATTGCTTCCTTATGGTCCTGCTTTGACATTTATGATGGCTAGAATTGGCTTCATATCTCCAAGTGTCCAATTATCAATCAGTACCTTATTTATAACATATAGGATGTAGAGAATCCTAATTATTTGCCTGGTTTCACATGAATTCTGTATTAAAATAGGTTTTATAAGTGATATCTTAGCAATTGGTCAAGAGCAATAAAGTTAATTTTTATATTAAACTATGTACCCTGTAAGCACCAATACATATCTTCACTTGCTACTTTTTTACATTAAAATTTTTTTAAAGCACTATATTCAGATCATGAAAACATGGTGCCAATATTTTTGGGTTCTCATTCTATTACTACAGAATATTTTTAAAAGCTATATACAACATCTCAAAGCAAAGTCTATAATAAAATTTCCAGGCTATGCCAAATTTCTATTTTATGATTTTCAGATAGAATTATCTGAACAAGATAAAAGAAAGCAAAAAACTAACAAATTAGAAAGTAAACAGGTAAGTCAAATAATGTGATTTTAAAAAAAGTTCTGAATGCTATAATAAAACAAATGTATTCAAAACATCTGTCTTTCAAATATACCATTATTATCATATTTTAGTTTGGTGAAATCAGAAAGGCAAATAAAGATTGCAAACAATTAAATTTCCCAATGAAAACCATGTCTTAACAGTAGCCATATCCAATAAGAATCTCAATTACCACAAAATAATATTTACGCCACAATTCAGTCAGCCAACCAAATTCTGTTTAGCAACAGCCAGAAACTGGTTACTTATCTATAACAACAGTAAATATACATAAAAGAACACCTTAAAAATATTTCACTGCTCAATATTCTTAAATATAAACACTCAAAAAGCAATTCTAGTTCTATTAGAAGATGAAAGTTAGGAGTCTATTTTTGCACAGATATATTCCTTTAGATACTACATATTATATATTAAAATTAAATTGATATTTTCAAATGTATGAACTGTAATGTGAGGAAAGGTAGAAATGAAATTATTGTAAATTACTAGAAACAAATAAGCAAAACAAATCTCAGTGGAAAACAGGAAAATATGTCTATTAGTCACATATTTCCTTTGGGTCTTGGCCCTAAACATCTTTTATCAACACAAGAGTGATAATCTTTGTAGTAAAAATGTGGGGTTTTTTTGTTTTTTTTTTGAAATGTTATACTTAAAAGATGAAAATTTTAAGTCTTTCCTTTAAAAGACCTTTTTATGGGAAGGAAGTAGGAAAAATATGGAGACCATTAGAAAGAAATCTGCTTCTTATAAAATACACTGCCTGTTTTCAGGGGTATGCTATATAGTTAATATCATGCTGTATAAAGAAAAGGAGCATTAAAGATTTACAATTACATTAGAAAAGAAAATCTGCATATAAGGACTGCTTTAAAAAAAGTAACCCTGAAGAAGTTCAGATCTGGTCATACCATTTGAAAATGTAGAATTTAAGTAAACACCCATAATTTTTCACAAAATAAAGTTACTAATAGTTTGTACTAAAAGAAATTGTGTATAATAAGTTCATCTCAATCATTACCTTTTGAGTTTAACAACAACAAATGAGTTTAAAGAAATCCCCATAGAAAGCTAATTTGAAAGTAAACACGCTTTAAAACTTAAATATAGATCTTATATCAGTCCCACAACAGGATCAAGATCACTATTAAAATAAAGCCTGGGGCACATTATGATGCCTAAGATTGGTGGGTGGATTTTAATTGACTTGAAGACTGTCATAGTTCTATTATCATAAAACCTGTAACGCATTTCCAGCATGGAGGACCCATCTGTGCCCACCATCCATCTGTTTAGACGTGATTGGCAAAGTGGTAGGGAACTCTCAGTGGTTGCCTCTGCCTGAAAGGAATGAACCACAGGATCTTCCAACGAGTGCCAAAAACTTCTGAGAAGGTCTGCTGCCATGGCTTTCGGGGCCTCGATCTACAGAAGACAGCATTATTAGTGAAAGACAGCACTCCCATGGTGCACTTCAGTCAGCTAAAACAATGCAGGTTGGCTGGGGATCCATTACTGGACTCTGATGAATTGTGTCCCAGCATCACAAATACAGCTTTTCTTTCATTATGGCATGCAGCTGAGACTTAACTCTGGATACCAGATATTGTATCTGGGTCGTCAATCAACCGAGGGCAACTTTTGAAGCAGAGGAGAATCTCACGATTAACAGAATGCGTGTCAACAACACAGTAGCAACTGTCTTTTGATGTACTTTGGGGACAAAATAATTTAGCTTACTTTGGTTAGATAAAGAATGAAAATCATCTGTATTTACTCTGTATTAAAAATATCACAACTGGAGGGCTAGAGATAAGCTTTTCTAGCTCAGACCTCAGGCAGGGCAACAAGAAAAAGCTGTCATTTCTATCTCCACGTGCATACTTTCAAACTGCTAATCTTTTAAATTTTTAAAGATCGAAACTTTTATACTCACATTTCTTCACAACAATTTGACATCTTTTCAATAGATGTTGTATCCTATAAGAAATTTTGAAAAGTAAAATTAGAAAGTATTCAAAGTTTTCAAAATCTTTTTTATTCTCTATTTGTACTGTTTTCAATGCCTTAAAAATTCCAGATAAAAAATAAAATAAAATAATTCCATAAACTGAAACCAATTAAATCCAGATACTATAGATTTTTGAAATGCAATCTATTCAATGTGGTTTATGTAAGAATAGAATCAATGTAATATTATTACAATAAAATATTTATGTATAAGACATTTTAAGTTTTACATTGTAAAAACATAAGTAATCTCTTAACAAATTTCTTCCCTGAAAAGTATTTTTAAAATATAATAAAATATACTTTCTGCAGAAAATAACTATAATTTGAAAAACATAACTGCATTTTAAAAGAGAAACTATTATAAACAAAATCATAAAGAGATAGTTAACAGTAAAAATTTTAACAATAAAATGAAACAAAAAATACCTCAGATATTTATTCAATCATTGGTCAATCTCATAGTTAAATAACACTGATAAACATGACAATCAATCTTCATATAGAATATATCTTACTCCTATCTAAAACTTATTATCAAAAGATTATAATAAATTTTTTCCTGTGCTATCAACATTTGAAATAAATTTTCTCTAGGAGTAAATAGATATTAGGTTCTAGATATGCAATCTGTACACAACAGGTATGTAATTATACAGATGAACTATGATAAAATGTAATTTTAAAATATTTAAATAAAATATCATCTTTTATTGTAACTTTTATGGCTTAAAGAATTACTTATGTCATTAATTGCTACCTCAATCTTCTTTGTCTTACCAAAATATATTTCTCTTACTACATTCTTTATAACTAGATACTCTATAATAATTACATTTAAACATTCTGGCAATAATAACATTCTTTTAAAATGGTAAAGTAATGTATTTAAAATATAACTTTTTTACTTATTTTACAATGGGAATACTTTTACAACTATTATATTTGGGAATGGATATGAAATGGCCTCTCTAGTCAAGTTGCAGAATAAAACAAAATCAGCAATGATACATGAGGTCACAACATAAAAGTCAAGTTCTTTGTAGTTTCAAGATCAATCCTCTCTCTTATCTCTTTCCATTAGTATTAATAAAAAGGACCTTTAGCATTCAGAAGTTCTTTATATTATAAATAGGTAAGCCTACTAATAAATAAATTGTGATTAACTGAAAAAAGTACTAAAGATACTTAACTTTTTATAAATAAATAAATACAGCATTTCATAAATAAATACATACAGCAAAACATATCAGCACACACCAAGGGAGAATCAATGTACTTAAATTTTAATTTGTATTTAATTTGTATTTTAAAATTTTGATAATTTTATTAAATATTTTAATATTTTATTAAATTTTATTAAATATTTTAACAATCATTTAAAAAAATATTTAGTCCTAAATTCTTTCCCTCTTGTCTGTCACACCACCCCTGGAGAAGGCAAGCAATTTGATGTGGATTACAGAGACTGAGTCATGGAAAAAATATTAGCCATGTTGTCAAAAAAAACAAAACAAAACGAAACAAAATAAAATAAAAGTAAGGAAAAATTTTAAAGTATGTTTCAATCTGTAGAAATTAGAATTTATCACCTCTCTGGAAGTAGATGACATTTTTTATTGGAATTATCTTGGATCACTATCTTAATCAGACTAGCTAAATTTTTCACAGTTGACTATCCTTACAATATTGCTATTATTTTCTACAATGTTCTTCTGGTTTTGCTCACTTTACTTTGAATCTACCTTCCCAAGTTTTTCTGAAAATGTTCTGCCTTCTTATAGAACAATAGTATGTTTCATCACAATCATATACCACAGCAATTGTTCAGCCATTCCCTAAATGATGGGCCTTCCTTTAATTACCAATTCTTTGCCACCATAAAAAGAGTTATCCTTTTTTCTTTTCTTGAGCTCTTTGGGATACAATCCTAATAGTGATATTTCTGGGTCACCGGGTATGCAGTTTTATCATCTTTTTGGGCATAGTTCTAAAATGCTTTCCAAAATGGCTGGACTAGCAACCAACTCCACAAACTGCTTTAATATCCCAAATTTTCCACATTCCCTCCAGTGTTGAATCAATGTATTGTTAAAGAAATAGCTTCATACTTAGCATCAGGAGATCAACATTCTAATTTCAGCTTTACCACTATCATTGTGAACCCCCGGGATAAATCATTTGATTTCTCTTAAGCCTGTCAGTAAATAAGTATTAAGTACATACTATATGTTAAGCACTATGTTTAGTATAGGGATACAAAGAAGGACATTCCTGCTCTTAAAGAGTTTATATTCCAGGGTACTGGAATATATGCCAAATTTTGGACTAAAGGGATAAAGTGTTTTGAATTCAAATAAAATATTTAAGAAAGGAAGATGAAACTTAAGGCTTGTAGTTTGGAATAATGTTTGTTTGTTTAATTCTATGCCAGTTCATGTCACAAGAGAATATTACAGACTGCAATGTGGAAAACAACTATTTTAATATTTACAATTTGACTGAATCATTCAATTAGCTATTTCTATGAATTTTGATGATTCCCCAATATAAAGTTTTTAATTTTTTCTGAGGAAAAAAAAGTTTTGTTTAGCAGTTCTCAAAGTATGGTACAGAGATACCTAGAATTCCTTGAGATCAAGATGGTGGGAACATTTTGTTTGTAGAACATCCAGTGGGCCTGGATCACTGGATATATTGTGCAGGAAATAAAATATAGCTAGGTTATGAAGAGTTTTTTAATTTGATCCTGGAGGAAATAATAGGGAGCCACTCATTTATTCAGTAGGGAAGTAAAATAGTTGAATCTATCCTTTAGGAAAAATCACTTTGATGGAGGAATAAAGTTCCTATATCTATCTAAATAAGCTGTAAAGGTATCTGAAGACTATAAAAAAGTATATCAATAAAAAATGTCAGTCAGTAAGTCAATCAATAAACATTTATTGGCTATTATGTGCAAGGCGTTGTACTAAGATACAAAAAAAAAGGCAAAAAAGTCCTTGACTCTCAAGGTCACAATCTAATAAAATAACATAAAATATTCATAATGGTTACCTCTAGTGTTTATGGAAATATCTAATTATATTTACTTTAAAAGGCAAACAAATATATGATTTTTAATAAAGGTTTTCATCCCCCCAAAAAAATCGATTGCTTAAAAGGACACCATTGGTTATCTGGGAAATTGAGCTCTACAAAACATCACGCCTTGAAGGTTCCATATAACTGAGATTTTATTGTACTTGTACACAATTATGTCAATAGTTGAACATCATAGTTGTAGCCTGGTAATAAAAGTAGCTAAGGTTCCCATAGGCATAGTTAACTAAGAGAATATGGCATTATTTTTCATTCAACTATAAACAAGGAAAAGCAGAGAACTGGTAAGGGACATTTAGGTGACACATTAAGTAAGACTTAAATGTCTTACTTAAAGACATTTACTTAATTTACTTACTTACTTTGCTTTGCTTTGCTTTACTTTACTTTACTTACTTACTTACTTAAAGACAAATATAAAGGAAAGGGAGGAAGTTAATAATGACCATAAAGCCACTAAAAGAATGTGACTCATTCATGTTAATAGGAAAATCAAGAGGAAAAGTTACTTTGGGGGAGAAGATAATCACTTCTTTGGAGACAGGCTAAGGTTCATGAAATAAAGAAGGCAGTTCCAAAAGTATGTGTATAGATAAGGAGTGAGATTAAGCATAGTCTTAAGTGTTAACTAATCAATCAATCAATTGATAAATGAAACTCTAAGAGTGGATGAAATATTTAAAGTGGAGAATTTAGAGAAGAAATGAGGGACAAGGACAAATTTTGGGGGAATGTCTAAAAGTAAAGGATAAGAAGAGTCAATGAGGGAGATAAAGGAGAAATGGTAGACAAACTAGAGAAGAATCAAAAGGATGGTATGCTTGTGAAGTAAAAGAAGAATAGGATATAAAAAGACTATTGTCAAAAATGTCAAATATTGAACAAAAGGAACTAAGAAATACAAATCAGATTTGGAAATTTGGAGTTAAGAAATAAAGTTTTGTAGCATATTAATTTACAAAAACTTACTCCTCAAAGCATTACCTACTTAATAAGATAGGTTATGAAAACTTATCATCTCCATTTTACAGATAAACTAATATTCAGAGAAGCTCAACTGAATTCAATAAATACGTTAAGGAGTGGCTGCTATATATCAGGTACAAACTAGATACTTGGTATACAAAGCAATGAAACAAGCTCTTGTTCTTACAGAGCTTAAATTCTATTGGGGGAGGAGGGCAATATGGCACTTAACGTAGATAAACAAATACAAAGTAATTTGAAATAACTACTAGCAATTGGGAGAATGGTTCTTGATAAAATATGGTACTTAAGCTGGGCAATAAAGGTAATTAGCAGTTCCATAACATGTAGGTGAGAAAAGAAGGTATTCCAGGCATGGAGGTGTAGTTTGTCTATATGGATGGGAGACTGAATGTCACATACAACAAGCAATATATCTATAGCCAAGTGGCTTAAACTGAAGGACCAAGATTTGAACTCAGAATGAAGCCAAGAATGTTAAATTTCAACTTTTTTAAATAAAATTTTTGACCTTTTATAGATTAAGTAATTAAAATGAAGAAAGATGGAGCATTTTGGCCTAAGGCCAAATAACTACTCAAATCCAAGTCATTCAAGTTCCTTCCATTACACTCTATAACTCTATATACCAGGAGAGCTGTTTCAAATGACAAGATGATTTCTGAAAGAGCATTTATATCTGAATTTCCACTCCTTCCACTTCAAAGGACTGAGAAAGGAAAAGAACAAAGTTAGGAAGTTAAGCAGTGCAGACTCTTCTAGGTAAGAAGATGGATAGGATAGTATCTAAAGGAGGTATTGGGGCCTTCCTGCCAAATTATTATATTTACTCTTCCCTGTATAGAGTAAGCTACTTCCATGACTTCAAGTCCATAATGCTTGCTCTCTTCACTGGAATTTTTTGGAAGTCCAAGTGCTTCAGAGATTTCCCTTCAAAGGTAGCTCTAAGATTATAGTGGCTCTCTTACTTCTTCCTCTTCTCCCAAATTAATTAATATTTATGTTGTATTTACTTCCCTCCCTGGTAAAGTTCCTTGAAGATATGGGATATTTTGTTTTTGGCAGGGCCTAGAACACTACATAAGCACTTAATACATATTAAATTTCAAATTAAACTAAAAGAGGGGGAGGTTCAAGTAGGTTAAGGAAAAAGAACTGTTATAGAGAGACAGGTAAAAGAGTAATGCTGCTATTCCTGATAGGAAGGTATACAACAGCTCTCAGACCTGTATTTGGCTTATGGCATGCAAAGGATCATATGTGCTAAACAAAGGTTGCAGCTGCCTGCCTGTGTGTGGCATATAAATAATCAATGAGGTTTCCTGTTGCTGGTCTTCATAAATGTGGAACTTAGTTTATTCTCCTGGAAACTGAGTGCTTGCTACATAGATTATTTTATATCAATTCTTGGTTATTCCAAAACAATTAATTTAACCTATGGATCACTAAATAGAGGGGCTTTTCTTTAACCTGCTTCAATCTTTGGCTCATCAGAACTTTCACCAGAGTCCAGGTAAGGGTTACACAAACAATGATGATGATAATGATAACAACAACCTCTTCAAAGCCTATGCTGGGAGTTAGGTGAGAGGCAATGGGAAAGTAAGGGAATGACAATCAGGATGATGTGCAACTGGGGATTCTGTCTAGACCAAGCCTGCTACAATAGCTGTACCTAGAAAGGACCCTGAAATATTGGCCGATTAAGCTCTGACAATGCAACCAATTGGATTAGTATTTTGACTGGTATGACATAATTGATCCTATTAATCTAATCTAATTATCTAATAAATAAATAAATGGGTCAGGACAGCAGGCTGCCCCTACTCAAAATCACTGTGTTAAAGCAACTTTGGCAAAAGAGACCACTGAATCAAGTAGTGTTCCTTTATGTTACTAGGCTAGATACACTGGAATAAATCAGAAATATCTGTTGAAAAGGTTTCAGTGCAGATGGTTCTAACTAATAAAGCAAGGCAGATCACAAGTATATATGAATTGGTATGAAGATATGAGAGGAAGAGGAACAGATTTCACCAGTTACATGATATTTTGTTTTTGGCCCTAGTACCCTCAGTTCTAAGTCATACAACAATGTAGTACTTAAGTGATCACTACAGGCTAAGAATTGGGCTTAATGCTGGGCATATAAATAAAAGCAACCAAGATAGTTCTTGCCATCCAAGGGTTTTTATTCAAACATGGGAAAATAGCACATAAAAGAAAACTGAAAATAGAGGATGGGGGTTGAAGAAAGGAATGGTGCTTCATAAAGGAATAAGGTAGCTGGTGAAGAGGTGAAGTACATAGAGTGAGTCAGTTAGGGCCCCTCCTGAAACACAGAGAAATCATTTTTAAAAAGAAAGAAACAAGACTTTATCCCAAGACAAAATAGGAAAACTGTATAAAATAAGAGATGGAAAAGATGGTTCTACTAAAATCTGATCTGCTGAAAATCTTTATGGATAAAATATACTTAATAAAGAAATAGATGATGAAAATAGCACCAATATCTCAAATGGTTTTGGAAAGGAGATGAGCATACTTACACTGGAATTGTGAAAAGCATTTTTTTGAGCTTGACAATAAATCCAATAAGCAAACCTATTATTACACCAAAACAGAGTAATTCTTTTTTTCCCTCTGAGGCAATTGGGATTAAATGACTTGCCCAAGGTTATACATCTAGGAAGTGTTAAATGTCTGAGACTAGATTTAACTCAGCTCCTCCAGACTTCAGAGTTAGTGCTCTATCCACTGCACCACCTAGTTGCCCCCACGACAGAGTAATTTTTACAAAGCTGATATTTGCTATAATCATTATGAATGCCTTTTCTCTCGGTATTTGACCCAAAAAAGGATGAGGGGAAGGTAATGAGAGTAATCTTAGGACTTATATATAATGGTACATGTTTCAGTTGCAGCAGTATAAATCAAAAGAACAAATTTGGTAAAACTACCCAGGAATACTACCAAGAATAGACATAAAATTCGACCATAATAGAAAAGATTTGAGTGCTGATGAAGATAAGCAAAAAGATATCAAGTTGCATCAATGTCTAGCTGTATAACTAATGGAAAACAAAATATGGAATTTAAAACAAACAAAAAAAAGGAACATATGGAAAGAAAGTTGAAAAAAATGCATATTAAAAATTCTCCATTACCATAATCAGTGTTTGAAAGCAAGAGAACACAATATTATAGTTATAGGAATCAAAGGAACACAGCAAACAATTCTTCATCAATTAAAAAAATAGAGATTTGAAAAGTAATCAGAGGTGAGAAATTGGCTCTGAGGGAGAATGTAGAAAATTCTTATCCCACACAGAATCACAAAAAATCCAATACAAATAAAATGCACGTTAGATCAAATGAGAAACAAAATGTGCATAATATTAATATATTAAACAACAAAAAAGTTACATTTAGCAAAGTGACAACCCCCTAGCAAAATGGCAAGGCCAGATAAGATCCAAAATAACTGCCTCAAATAGTTCAGAATGGCACACTAATTAATAGCAAAATAGTTTACCAGGTTCCTCTCTATAACAAATCAGATCCCATCTTTCTCAAGAAAGGGCATATTCCATATTTATTATCAAAAGTGACCCCTGCAAATGTGGGATAATAACTTTTTTATGTATTTAATACAAAGTATTCATAGACTATCTTCAAAAAATCAGCAAAAATTACTGGTTAGAAACAAAAAAAAGTCATGCTAAAGTTCCTGGCAATGAAGAACAATTCATCTATTGATTTAATGACAAGACATTTAGAGTCAAAAGTGTCATAACATAGCATAAGGGTTATCTTTATTATTACATTATTAACTATCTTTTTTATAACAAGCCTTTGACTGAGTGGAACATTTAGTATCATAATGAAAATATACAAAACAGATCCAAGCAGTAAAAACATTGTAACATTTGATATTCATATAGAAAACTCTTCCATTTTAAACATACCACCAACTCAAAAGTATCAATAATTGACAAATGTGGTATTTTTTTGTCAGGAAGACATTATAAATATGGTATGATTCTGATATATTTGAATTCATTATCATTATTCTCAAACAGAAGCATATATAATAGCCTTTAAATCAAAGAGGAAACAGTAATAAAACATTAATCATATGAATTACATAGATCAACTGCAAAATGTTTATTTGAAGTCAATTAAGTATAAAATTCTGAATTTTTACCAAATAAGAACAGAAACTAAAGGCTTTGAATTTAAATCTAGAACCAAATTAAATCAATAGATGAAAGTGACATTAGAAAACACCCTAGTCTTCTCCAAACAAGACTTAATGTCTCAAGTATAGGTATCCTGAAGACAAAGATCAATGGGATGAACACATTTAGAACAATACATACATGATACTACTTTTAACCAAGATATACTTTTAGCTTGGTAAAATAGATGATAATTAACAAATTCAGGGATCATCATTCCATAGCAGCTACAGAAAAAACTTCTCTCCCCAAGAGAAGGGAAAAATAGTTTCTTTCTAAATGGCACATAAAACAATTAAATTTCAAGAAAATAATGAAAAGGTACTTCATGAGAAACATCCACATGAACTCAATCAATATGTCCACAAAAAAGGACTGAATAAATTTCTAAGTCATAAAGATTTGTTTATAAAAATAGAGGAATTTAAGAAAAAAATTTAGGATTGAATTATTGCTACAGCAAATTCTAATAATAAATTTAAGGAGTCCAGATTTACTGGTCAATACATATTACATAACAAAATTTTGCAAGCTTTCATTGGGTGCAAACAATTTAGCTTCTGTTGGTTACCTAGAATGATGCAATCAGGTAGCTAGAAGTATAAGGCAAGAGCTCACTGTCCTTTATGTTTGAATAGATAGAAAATCTTAGAACTCCAAATATAAATCCCTAAATAACCTTAGAAATTCAGCAAGTAAACTAAAATGGGATCAGAACATCGTTATATAAAAAAAAACTATGGATGATCATCATAACTTTGATCTATAAAAATTTAAGAACTTTTAAAAGAAGGATGCTATAATAAATATTTATAATAGTAAACTAAGTAGAAAAATTTTTTAAAAAAATATAAAGACTTATTGGAAGAAAATAAAAACTTAATGGAAAATATACATTATTCTTTTTAACCTGTCTGCTGCTGAAATTGTCCTAGATATTTTCAGTGAGTCTCCAGAAGATGAGCTTACATCCTAATATTATTATTTAATTACAAAAAGAGGCTAGTTTATTCTTCTATACAGTAAGCCTCTAGAATATTTTTAAAAGAATAATATATGATGCAAAAATCTTAAATAAAATATTATCAAAGAGATTAAAGAGACTTCTCACCAGGATAATATAGTAATGACCAAGTAGTATTTATACCAGGAATACAGGGCTGGTTTAATTTAGGAAAACTATTAGCATAATTGACTTTATCAGTAACCAAACAGAAATCATATGGCTGTATCAATAGATATAGCATTTGACAAATTACAACATCTATTACTCTTAAAAACACTAGGGAGCATAGAAATAAATGGAATTTTACTTAAAATGATAAGTGGTATCTATTTAAAACCAACAGCAAATATCTTATGTAATAGGGATAAACTAGAAGCATTCTCAATACAATCAGAGGTGAAACAAGGTTACCCATTATCTCATTACTATTTAATATTGTATTAGAAATACAATAAGAGAAGAAAAAGAGACTTACATGAACTGATGCTAAGTAAAGTAAATAGAACCAAGAGAACATGGTACATAGCAACAAGATTATATGATAATCAACTGTGAAGGACTTGGCTCTTTTCAACAATGAGGTGATTCAGGCCAATTCCAATAGACTTGTGATGGAGAGAAATCTCCATCTGCATCCAGTATTAAATATAGATCACAACATAGTATTTTCACTTTTGTTGTTGCTGTTTGCTTATACTTTTTTTCTCATTTTTATTCTCTTTTGATCTCATTATTCCTGTGCAGCAAGATAAATGTGGAAATGTTTAAAAGAACTACACATGTTTAACTATATTGGATTCCTAGTTATCTAGGGGAAGGGGTGAGGGGAAAGGAGGGAGAAAAATTTGGAACACAAGATTTTGCAAGGGTGAAACTTGAAAACCATCTTTGCATGTATTTTGAAAATAAAAAGCTATATTTTTTTAAAAAGAACAATTTGACACCTTCAGAATATCTCTTTCTTTCTACTAGAATGAAATGGTAATAACAACAAAATAAGAATAATATTATAGCTAAAATTTACCAAATATTTTAAAAATATTATCTCATTTGGCCTTAATAATAATGTGAAGCAGACCCTAAAGGTTTTATCACACCCATTTTATAGATGAAGGAAATGATAATTTTCTTCAAAATTAAGTGACTTGTCTGTGATCATGAAACTAATGCTCAAATCAAATATTGCCAATTAACTATCAATTAATTAAGTACGTTGGGTTTGTTTCTGCCTTTTCACTTTTTGTATACCCAGTGTCTAAGACAGAACCTACCACACAGTACATAATTAATGCATGTTTGTTGGAGGAATAAATGAAAAAAAAATAAAGCTAATGCTATTGTGAGAGTACATTAAGACAAGGATAATACCCAAAATGAGAGAAATAATTGTTCTGCTCTATTGTGCCTTGGCTAAGTCACAATGAAAGTACAATGTTAAGTTCTGGCCATCAAATTTTAGAAAAGATACAATGGTAAATGGATTGTAAAACACAATGCACAAAGATCAGTTAAAAAAAAATATAGGTGCTTAATTGCTTCCACATTTCTCTGGAGTAAAGAATATGTAGAGGCAATATGATAACTGTCATCAAGTATTTGAAAAAAGTATTATAGAAAGGGAATTAAATGTGGTTTTCTTGGTCACAGATTGTAAAACTAGGGGAAAAAAAGAATAGAAACTGTAGAGACAGACTTGAATTTCAACTCAAACTAATAGGCACTAATTAGGTATCTATCTCAGGCACTGTTCCTGTCACAAAGAATATCAAAACAAAAATTAATTTGTTTCTGTCCTCGAAAAACTTATATTCAATTGGGTAAGGGTAAGTACATCAATGAATAAAAGTTAAATATAAATATAAAATAATTATGGGGAAGATGAGAGGCTTTATGTGAGAGGAAGGTACTTGAACTTAGTGTTGAAGAAGGCTAAGGATTTGAGGCAGCAAGTGAAGAAAAAGAACATTCTAGATATGGAGACAGCAAGAAGACAGACTCGCTGAAATACAATCAATAGTGCTTTAGGAAGAAGAAATATAAAATCTATCTAGAAAGAATGGAGCTAGAATGTAAAGTGCTTTAAATCCCAAATAGAGTGGTTCTAGGTGATAGAAAGTAATTGAGCAAGGTTGGCCATATATAGTCAGATATATACTTTATAGATATCAATTTAGGAGCTGATGAAAACTATTAATAACAATTAAAGCTGGTTAAAAGTAGAATGAGTTTTCTTGACAAGCAGTTGAGTTCTTAAACACTAGAAGACTTTAAGCAGAAGTTGGACAATTACTTTCAGGGATACTGCAGAAGAAATTCTTGGTCAAGTATGGTTTGGACCATATAACCACTGAATTAGTTTTAGATCTCTTAGATTCTGAGTTTCTGATTTAAAAAATAATTTCTGCGATATATTTTTAATTTAACTAAACTACTATCCATGGTAGATAAGAAACTGAACAACATCAAGAACCAAGATTTAATAGTTAATGAATAAAATACATTTACATATTATTTCTATTATGTAATATATTATTACAGTATTTATATTTTATTTTATATGTGATCTTATAATTGTAGAAATGTAATGCATTTTCACTGAAATTCATTTTTTCCCTGAAAGATAAACTAAATTACAAAGTTTATGCCTGTGAAAAACTGAACACAAACTCTACTATGCTCACTAATTCTAAATTTTCAATGAATAAATGAATCTTTTCTCTAAATTACTTCATTGGTGATCTCATCAGCTCCCCTGGATTTTACTATCTCTGTTGATGATTTTCAAATGTATCCATACTTCCTTAATCTCTCTGCTGATCTCAAATTTCACATCTCCAACGACCTTCCAGACATCTCAAACTGAATGTCAAGTAGACATTTTAAACTCAAAATGTCCAAAATCAGATTCATTATCTTCCCCCCTAAATATTCTCCCTAAGCCCATCTTTCATTATTATAAGAGGTAATACCATCCTCCCAGTTCCTTGGGTTTACTAGGTGTTATTCTCAATTTCTCACTATCTCTTATCTCCTCCAAGCAGGTCCAAACTCTTGCCAAGGGCTGCTGATTTCATCTTTACATTTGTCAACTAGTCCCCTTCTACCTTCTTATATCTTACTCCCCACCATATATTCTTTGACCCAGAATATTGGCCTCCTTCCTGGCTGTTACACAAACAAAACACTCCATCTCTTGGTTTAGGTATTTTCTCTGGCTACTCCATATGCCTGAAATGTTCTACCTCCTAAATTTGCCTACTGACTTCCCAGGCTTCCTGTAGGTCTCAACTAAAATCCTATCTTTCACAAGAAGCCTTTCCTAATTGCTCCTAATTCTAGTTCCTACCCTCTTTTGTTTGCTGTTTATCCTATATGTATATATTTGTTTGCTTATGTCTCCCCCAAGAATATTTTGATAGCAGGAGCTGTCTTCTGCCTCTTTCGGTACCCCAGTACTTACTAGCACAATGCCTATCACAGAGCTAGCACTTAATGTTTACTGACTGAGAATGAGGAAGTATGATTTTTGAAAGAAAATAAGAAAATATAAACCTTTAAAGTTGGAGCTCACAGTATAAAGAGAGGACAAAAACTGTCCCCTAATATCATATTTGGAGTATCATATACTGTTTTTTTTTTCATCTATGAGCTATTTATCATATTTTAATAATAACTTGCTAAAATTCATTTGGAAGAACAAAAGGTCAAGAATTTCAAGGGAATTAATGGAAAAAAAAATACAAACAAAAATAGCCTACCTGTAGCAGACCTAAAACTATATGCTAAAGCAGTGGTCATCGAAATGATTTGGTACTGGCTAAGAAATAAGAGTAGTGGATCAGTGGAATCGGTTAGGTTCGTAAGACACAATAGTCAATGACTATAATAATCTTGGACTTAATAAGCCCAGACTCCAGCTTCTGGGATAAAAATTCACTATCTGATAAAAATTGCTCGGAAAATTGGAAAATAGTATGGCAGAAACTAGGCAGTGACCCACACCTAACATCCTATAGTAAGATAAGGTCAAAATGGGTTCATGATTTTGACATAAAGAGTAATAACTATAAACAAATTAGAAAAACAAAAGATAGTATTCCTTTCAGATATGTGGAAAAGGAAGAAATTTATATCCAAAGAACTACAGTACACTATAAATGGATAATTTTGATTATTTTAAATTAAAAAGGTTTTATACAAATAAAACTTATGCTGACAAGATTAGTAGAGAAAGCAAAAAGTTGAGGGGAAAATTTTTATATCCAAGGTTTCTGATAAAGCCCTCATTTCTAAAATATATAGAGAATTGACTCAAGTTTATAAGAATATAAACCATTCTCCATGTGATAAATGGTGAAAGGATATAAACAGTTTTCAGATGAAGAAATTAAATCCATTTCTAGTTATATGAAAAAAATGCTCTAGATCACCATTGATTAGAGAAATACAAATTAAGACAACTCTGAGGTACCACTTTACATCTCTCATTTTGGCTAACTTGACAAGAGAAGATAATGATCAATACTGGAGGGAAAACTGGGACACTAATATATTGGTGGTGGTGGTACGAACTAATCCAACCATTCTGGAGGGCAATTTGGAACTATGCTCAAATGGGGCTATAAAATTGTGCAGACTTTGATCCAGAGTGTCTCTCTAGAGTCTGTACCTCAGAGAGATCATTAAAAAAGAGTAAAGAACCCACATGTGTAAAAATGTTTGTAGCAGCCATTTTTATAATGGCAAGAAACTGAAACTGAGTGGATGCTCATCAGCTGGGGAATGGCTGAATAAATTATATGTGTGCTATGAAATAGTCTTGTTCTTTAAAAAAATGATCACCAGGTTGATTTCAGAAAGGCCTGGAAAGATTTACATGAACTGTTGTTAAATGAATTGAATAGAACCAAGACAACATTGTACATAGCAACAAGATTATGTGATGATCAAATGTGATGAACTTGGTTCTTTTCAACAATGCACTGATTCAGGCCAATTCCAATAACCTTGTGATGGAGAGAGCCATCTGCATTCAGAGAGAGGGTTGGGGGACTGAATATGGATCACAACGTAGCATTTTCACCTTTTTTGTTGTCATTTTTTGCTTGCTTTTTTTTCATTTCTCCCTCTTCTGATCAGATTTTTCTTGTACAGCATGATAAATGTGGAAATATGTTTAGAAGAACTGCACATGTTTAACCTATATTGGATTACTTGCTATCTAAAGAAGTGAGAAAGCAACAAGAGAGAAAAAAAAATTGGAACACAAGGTTTTTGCAAGGGTCAATGTTGAAAACTATCTTTGCATGTATTTTGAAAAATAAAAACCTCCTATTAAAATAGTAATTCAAATTTTAAAAATTATCTCTTATATTTTCCATGTTCTGGACAGGTTGGTCCTCTTATTGGTCACCATATACAACATTCACCTGCCTGTTTCCATGTCTTTGAATATGTAGGTTGTCCCTTATTCCTGAAATACTTCCCTTACTCTCTTTTACTTCTTAAAAACCCTAACTCCTCTATTGCTAAGTTAAGGTGTCATTTCTTATAGTAGGACTTTTCTAATTATACTCCACCTCTTCATTATCATTTTAAATTTCTTTGGGGATAAATATTGTTTCATTTTCTCTTTGTTTTCTCAGTGTCTTAAACTAACATCTGGAATTTTGTAGGTACCTAATAAATTTAATACATATCACTTACTAAGTGCCAGACACTATGCAAAGTCCAGGAAAACATGAAAAAGACAAAAATATAGTAATGCCCATTAAAAGGTTTCTTTTTAAAAAATGTTTTTTTTCCTCCAGAAATTAAGCATGAAAACATCAAATATATAACATTGGCTTATTTCTTTTGTCCATGATGAATTTCTTTCTTGTGTACTTTTTTTCTGATTCTGATCTTAAAAAATGGGATCTGAAGAGGATGATGTTAAAATAATGATAAATAAAGTTTAGGATGTAGATTTAACATTATGTTATTTTCAGAATTTTTTTCAAAGGAAAAAAAAACTACAACACATCTCAACCTTTGATTAAAAATGTTCTTGTGGTAAACAGGAAGTTGTTTTGGTTTGGTTTTTTTTTTTTTACAGCAAAAAGGCTTAGTATGCTTTCATGGCACAGAACTGATAATGCCTCCTCAAAATCATATAACTAATAATGAAATATCTGCCTGTCTCAAAGCAGGTACTTAGTAAATAAATACTTGTTTATTAATTGATGAGGACCATTACAACACAGAATAAGAGCTGGAAGGACTTCCATATTGTATAGTCCAATCTATTCATCTTACAGATGAAGAAATTGAAGCATTAAAAACTTTGTTGTTTGTTCGGCAAAGATTAGTACTAAGTGGGACATTTGGGATTTAATGAGTTTTGAGACTCCAAATCTAGCACAGTATCCTCTGCATCATGCAGTGGAAATATGTGAACCTTTTTGATAAAAGGTCTGTAATGACAGACAAGAATAAAGTCATTTCACTCTTAAATAAATATTTCACATTCAACACTTTTTTTAAAAAACAGCATTTGAAAAAACTTAAAAAGGAAAACTTTCTTTTTTTTTTTTTTTTTTTGCTTTCTTACAGAAAAGCTTTTATCCAATTCATTAAGGTTTTTTTTTTTAAACCTATTACAAGAAATCTTTAAAACTAAAATGAAATAAATGAATTTGATTATTCTAGGTATTTGTTAATCAGGTAGCTACACATAGTGCAATGGATAGAGTGCTAGATGTAGAATAAAGAAGATCTGGGTTCAAATTCAATACTATGTGACTTTAATCTCTCTGAGCCTCAATTTGCTGATCAGCAAAATGGAGATATGAACACTTGCTTCATGAGGTTGTTGTGAGATTCAAATAAGGTATCATATGTATAGTGTTATGCATATCTTAAAGTGCAATATGTTAGTTATCATATAATCAGAAACATTTTTTAGCACATAAAGCAAATAAAAGCATTTTAAATATGGCTGTTTATAGAAATGTTTAATATGTAATAATTATTAATAGATTATATTATATATGACATATATATATAGTATATAAATAAATAAATAAACAAATATTTTAAAACAGATTTTAAAAATTTCAACCTTTACTGACTTTTATAGCATAAAGTGTGGTGAAGTTTTTATGCTATAATTTATCTACAAATACACATATTATTTTAAAAAACCTTCAAAATACAAATATTTACCATTATATTTTTCACAGGGCAATTTAATGGAAAAAATTTTAATTATTTTGCATATTACTTTATATAGCATTTTAAATTTAAATAGACTTAAGAACAAAACAGAAAATTCTGATCTTTGATATACACAAAAAAATAAAAAGCCCTACTTCATCTTTTTTTGGAAGTAATTAAAATTTCTTTATATAGAAAGAAAACATAGTTGATGAAAATACTCCACAATCTATTAGTCCCATATTTTTACAATTTTAGATGAAAGAACTGTATAGAACTGCTTCACAATAGCACAGGTAAACTATATTTAACATAATTAAATATATTTTCATATTTGCATGGCTAATATGGGATTCAACATCCCCAACACAATTTATAAAGATTATTTTGAATGAATGTTGCTAGTTTACCACCTTAATTCTATGGCATAGTTGGGCAAATTTAATTATGGAAGATTTATAATGTGCATATGTGGTATAGATGTATGAAAATCCATATAGCCCACTTATGAAAAGTCAAAGCCAATGTTGAATCATTTGTGAAAAGATAGTATCTTTAATGTTTTCTTAAGAAAATATTTACTGAGTTCTTTAGATATCAACTACTATTTCTCTTAACAGAAATAGATGATTCTCTTCTGAAGTGAGTTAAGAAGAAATAAAACCATCTTTAATAATCCCAAAGAGAGCCTTTCCAAATGAGATGAAATTAAAATGCTAAAAATTTATCTATCTCTAAAAATTTAGGTTTTAACAAAATAGCCACTAAACACTTTATTGTTTTTTAATCACTTCAAAAAGTATTAAAAAACAAAAAAGACAGAATTAATAGCACACTACATCTACTTCACTTTGCCCTGAAAACTAAGAAAACAAAGTTAGATAGCTATCAAAAGCTAGATAGGTTATCATCAGGCTGCTCTGCCACTGACTACCAAACCCCCCAAGCTGTTAAGACTGTTCCTTGCCTACCTCAGCAAATGAGAAAATAGCTATTAAATCCATCCTACATTTTCAAGATTGACATTCAATAGTATTGACACATGATGACAGTATAGTATATAGAATGGCATTTAATTTTTTTAAAAAGCTTGATGGCATTAATCATTTTGTGAACATCATTGTTGGGTTCCAATTACAAAGATAAACAGCCATCAAACATTATCAGAAGTAGTAAATAATAGTTAAACAGAATCAGCAAATTGTCACAGCTTTAGTTCTATGATACCAAGTATAGAAAAAATTCAAAAGTAAATAGAATAACAAAGTGGAAATAATTACCAGTACACAAGATTAATAATACATTTGTAGGACATAATAATGTGATTTTCAAACTACTTTGAAAATGTGTAAAAAAATTATTACTAAGCTTTAATAAGAATGTATGGAACCTGAATCTTGTTTAATATTTAAACATTAAAATAATCAGAGGTAATCCTTTAAAACTGGGGTTCAGATTAGTCTATGCAGATAAAATGAAACATCTGGCAGCATTATGTGGAGACAGACCTTTTTTAACTTTGGAAAGGAGATTAGTAAATCTGTTATTTTAAAGTTTGAGTAATTTTTAATTATTTTGTCTGGGTCACAGATAATCTGTTTTTGCTGGGTCATATAATGACATCAAAGGATCACTGCCAAAATGATTACCCTGTTATCTTCCATTAACTATAGAGAGAGAGTATTCTCTGGCTTTTATACCAAGGGAATAATCTCTGATTTGCATCAAATGGTTATTTATAATGAAAATTTACAGAAAGTAAGAAACTGACTTTGAAGAATGACTATTATATATTTTCATTGCTTCACACATCTATTTATTTATTTAGTAAGAGACCAAATAGGTCAAAACAATCTGGAAAGATGGTAATTGAAGTAACATAATTCATATTTTAATGTTAAATAAACCAAAACTTAAGATTAAATGACTTGCACATAGTTACACACCTAGTATCCAAGGTGGAACTTGAAACCACATCTCTTAATTCTGAAGGGAACACTATTTTTATTATTGTTCAACACTTAAGCATATGAGATAATCTAATACTTAGCTACTTAAAAATGCAAGAGTACCTGAAGAATTTTTGGTTTTTGTCCAGGAATTCTTGGTGTGGGAATTCCATTCATGAAGATTTAGGAGAAATATCCTAGGAAATTGTCTGAGACAAAGAATGCCTTGCCTGAGGTCACACAATATCTGTCAGAGTGGATGTCCTTGGCTCATAGATTTGAACTCTATCCACTATTCCTTATGAACTCTACTATTTAAAAAAGTAAATATAATATAAGTCATAAGAGGAATTTGAATTTTAAATTCTCATGATGTGAACAATAGTTACTAATCTTTTAAGACTAGTCTGTCCAAGTAAAACATCTAGAGGTTGAGATACAAAATAATTACTATTATAGCTCATTCAAACTTATTTCCAACATATATTTCAATTTCCCTTCAAACTTTTTTCATCTCCTTATTCCAGAACTTAGTATTTTTATTCAAGTCAGTCTGCTAAATCAAATCTCAGGGTACTAGTTCATTCAATTTCTTCTATCTAAAAACATCTCATATTTTCCTCTCTACTAATTTTACATCTAATATTCATATAGTGCTACTCAGAGGTTTCTAATGTAAAACCTAGAAATTTCTCAGTTCTGCTCCAGTTATTTTTACTTTTCAGACACCAGGAATTGTATGAGGACTTTCTGAAGAATATGGTGACTGTGCTGCTTCTTTAAGTTGGAGAGGAGAAGAAAAGAAAGGAGTGTATCAAAAGAACATGGGATGGCCATTGAAAAAGTATGAAGAGCGCAGTGGATAGAGCACCAGCCCTGAATTCGGGAGGACCCGAGTTCAAATCTGGTCTCAGACACTTAACACTTCCTAGCTGTGTGACCCTGGGCAAGTCACTTAATCCCAGCCTCAAAAAAAAAAAAAAAAAAAAAAAAAAAAAAAGAAAAGAAAAGAAAAAGTACGAAGACAAGGCTAGCACGTGCGAGAAACAAAGAGAAGACCATTTTGGCTGAATCACTGAATAAAATAAGTGATGTCTAAAGAGACTAGAGAGATAAAACTGGGGTCAGGTTGTGAAGGGAATTAAAAATTAAATAAAGGAGTTTATATTTTATTTTAAAAATAATAAGAAGTTCCTTAAGGCAAAAGTCACATAGTCAGATCAATGCTTAAGGAAAAAATTTTGATAGAGATCTATAAGATGGACTTGAATGGCAAGAGACCTAAGAGACAGGTAGTCCATTTAGGAAGATGTTTCAATAATCTAAGTGAGGTGATAAGAAAGTAAGAACTAAGGTGGTAGCTGGGTTAGTGGAAAGAACAAGTTAGAAGCAAGAAATAATTAGAAATGGTAATATATAGCAATTCTCATATATGCCATATGTGACTTAGTGGGTATATGGAGTGCATGAGAAGAAGAGTAAAGCCAAGGTCACCAACCTGGGAGAATAAAGGATAATGATACCTTTGAAAGAAATAGAGAAGTCTAGAGAAGTTTTAGAGGGAAAATAGCTTAAGTTTGAGATGCCTCTGAGACATAGAATTTGTAATATCCAAGAGGCAACTGTGATCAAAGTAAGAGGTTTTATATCTGTCTCAGCTTCTCATTTTCTAATTTGTGGTACAAGTGTTATATGACATTGTGTATTTGCTCATGTGTCTTATATTCTCTACTCTAAGCTCTATCAGGGCCAAAACAGCATCTTAATCATCTCTGATCACTTCTAATATCTAGCACATTGTTTTCATATAGAAGGACTTTAAAATTACTGCTGAATAAATGAAGGGGAAAAGCATTTTCGAAAACATGCTATACAGAAAAAAAAAATCAAAATTAAACAAAAACTTGTCATACAGGGAAAAAAATCACCAAGGAAATTACACACTTAAAAATTATCAGAATAATTAACAACTCTGAATTCAACCATCAACAACTATTTATACTTTAAATTGTTCAATTTTAAGTGAAATAAATTATCAATGATAATCAAAAGTTATTGGACAACTGAATCAATAATCTTTTATTATTTACTAAGATGTTTTACCACCAATTTATTTTTTCAAGTAACTCTATCCTAGAAATATAATCTATGAAATATATATTTAATAAGGAAAACAGTTAATTTTTAAGATGTAAGTTACATAAAGCTTTTCATTCATCAACATTCACAGTTATTTTCCTTGGAAAAAACTTGTCAAAAAAAACTTTGTCATACTTACAGTGATGATGCCAATTAGTTGTGTATAAAAGAGTCCAGTTATTCCAACTAACATAGTTATTCCCATGAAAGCAGCTAGTCTCATTATTGCCAATTCATGTCTAACTAAAAAAAGATCCTGAAAAGAACAGAAAAAGGGAAAAAAAACTTTAAAAAGTAATATAAAGAATCACTGAAAGTAGCTGAATCATAAGTTTTTGCTGACAATTTTAAAGCAATATTTTATCTTATGCATTAAGCTCTACTGTGTTAACATATAAAAAAGTGAGATTAATTTGAAAAAGTTTTCAAATTATACAGCAGACAAAAATTGTGCAAAAATGAAGAGCTACTTAGTAAATATAAACTGGCTCTATAATTAAATGAACATGGCTATGGAATTCTGTCTTGGTCACTGACCTTCACAAGACTTTGGACTAATCAATCTTCCCTAAGCTTCAGTTTCCTTCTTTATAAAAGAAAGGGTTTAAACTAGATTATATATCAGTTTCCCTCTAGTTCTAAATGTATGATTCTATGATCCATTCTCCTTTATGCTGGATAGAAATTTGTGCTGAAGCTATTAGCAACAAAGGTTACTAAAAGTGTATTCTTTAATTCTTAATACCTGAAAAGGTATTAAGAGCAACGTAGTTATGGCAAAGAGAACTTTTTTACGAATTGCTATAGCCAAAAAAAAATCACTTGGAGGCAAATGTTCTGTTAAGTCTCTCCACACTTCCAGACAGATTGTATGCTCTAATGTCATAGACTTTAAAATTGTAGACTAGTATCTAATTCATGAAGAGGCACAGCTGTCAGTGAAAGACTGTTTAGTCCACGTAAGGGAATGCATAAAATATTCTATTATAAAGACCATAATAGTCTGTGTTTGCAAACATAATAATTCATATTATTTAAGTTCAAATAACTTGAAACCCAGTGATGTTGCGACTCACTCCAAATCAAGAAAGAAATATAAACACATGGTCACAGAATCATAATTACAGAATCTCAGTTAAAAGAAGGCCAAGCTATATTTGAATAAGAATCCTCTGGAGTAGATACATTAATATCTTTATTTAAAGATCTCTAATGAACAGAACCCATAATTTTCTGAATTGTTTCATGCTATTTTCCAATAATTCTCATTGTTAAGAAGTTTTTCCTAATATCAAGCCTAAATTTACCTCTTTGCCACTTCTATCTCATGTGCCTAGACTGCTTCTGGTGCAAAGATGATTAAGTCTTATTCCTCTTCCACATGAAAATTATTTAAATATTTTAAAACAGCAACCCTTCCACTCTACCTCTCTATCCTGTATCTTATTTCTCCAGACTAACTATCATCACTTTCTTCAACTGATTCTCATAAGGAGTTTACCAATTCCTTCTCAAAATGTTGCCCTTAAGGCTAAATAGAATGCCTACATAGGGCAGAGAACAGTAGGAGTATTACTATACACCAATATCAGCTTAATGAAACTTTGTATCAGCTTTTGTGGTTGCCATATCACTTGTTAACTCATATTGAATTTGCAGTTCCTCTTCAAATGAACTGATGTCTAGCCATGTATTTCCTCTATCCTATAACTGAAGTTTTTAATTTTTTTAACCCAAGACTAATTTATAGCTATTCCTATTAACTTTTACCTCATTAGATTTGTTTACTCCTGTCAAGATCCTTTTAGGTTCTAATTCTGTTGTAGAGGTAGTTGCAGAGGCCATGAAACAAACTATGACTTGGGGGAACT